>NC_057797.1:156779193-157081288 GCF_018294505.1 Triticum aestivum | reverse complement strand
CGCCGCCACCCTCACCGCGCCACCCCACACCCGCCGCCGCCTTACGCCACCGCCGGAGCCCCTCGCTCTTCGAGGTACTAGCCCCGCGCCGCGTCACCTTTTCTTTTCTCGGATCGATTTCTTCTAATCGTTCCGATTCTTTTCTTCTCTAAACCGTTCCGGTTTTCTAGATCGGTTTTTCGTTCGGTTTTTTTTCACCGAAACCCTAGATCGGATTTGTTTTCTTTTCCGATTTAGTTGCCTTTGGACCGTTCGCCGGACCGTTCGTCTTAACGAACGTGATCACCTGATCGCCTCGGTTAATGAACGTCTGTTCGTTTAACCGTTCGTCGTTCTCTTTTCTCGTCGGATTTATTCCGCGATTCTTCCGATCGTGATTTCAGATCCGATCTTCTTTCTAGTCTATCTTCTTGCTCGTTTATCGGAATCAGGTGATTCAAATGCCTGGAGTTTCGCCTCGAAACCGCCGTTCCGACTAACCAACTTAAACTAAGTTTTGTTACTGTAAAAATTTGACCTAGTTTCAACTTGCTAGAACCGAGTTGTTTTCTTTCGTCGTTTGACTTTCGATGCTTTATTTGATTCGATTCTTTTGCAACCAGGGTTCTTAAGTTGAACTCTCTGGTTAGATCTTTTATTCGAGATTTCCCTGTGCATTAGATGAGTACTTATTGTATGCTTGTTGTTTGTCTGTGTTAGATCACCCGGAGTGCGCCGCTTGTTACTTCGAATCTCTAGGTCACGCGGATCATCAGCAAGGCAAGTAACACTTGATCATATCTTTCCTACTACCCAGTTTTATTGCATTAGATCAAAACCCCAAACACTTGCATTGTTTAGGATCTAAATTAAATTGTGGGATTGGGAAGTAGAATTGAGGTAGTACCTATTACCTGTTACTTATGAAACCTTGGGAGTTACTTCTACGTTTGCTTATTATGCTATGCTATGCTAGTAGACGTGGATTGGGTGAGTGAATATCCATGACAGATGTGAGATTGTTAATTAATGGTTTATCTAAGGTGGCAACCTAAACACACATCTGGGTGGATTGAGGCACCTGGTTTCCATCAGGACTTGCCTGTATTTCTTCGGACCGCCACCCAGGCTCTAAGGGATCATAAGATATTTCAAACTGGAAACTTCCGTGTGCAGCCACAAGCCAATTATGGGCTCTGGCGTAGTTGATTAAGTTGTGCGAACTCTTACGGGTAGGCTAGCTGATGTAGGGGATGTAGGTTGGTACGGTCTACCCACATGTAAGGTGCTAGCGCTTCTGAAAGACTATGTCTCGGTCATCCGTTTCTCAAACACCATGCAGTGCGAGAACCAAGCGGAGGCGATCGAGTCTTGTGAGGAAAAGTGCGCAAGCCTCTGCAGAGTGTATAAACTAATCATGATTAGCCGTGTCCCTGGTTATGGACGTTTTGAGTATCTGGTAATTGAATATCATGTGAATCTCAACATGTTACCTCTAATAAAAGCTATTGGGTTTTAATGAGTACTTTTAATTGGGATTGAGGATGCTGTCAACCATTCTCAATGTTTAACAACCACCATGATAGTTAAACAAAATTATTCCTTTGATGTAGGGAAAAATTGGCTTTTCGCAAAACTGTAACCATAGAGCCTTACCACCAGCCAAATATGCATGTAGTATAGGCTTATTGTTTCATTACTCTCTATGTGTTACATTGCCAGCATATTCCATGTGCTGACCCGTTTTCGGGCTGCAACTTTCATGTTGCAGACTTTTCAGACGACGAGTAATGAATTTAGGTCGTGGTTCTATACTCAGTGATGCCGATGGAGTTGATGGACTCACTTATCTTCCAAGCCTTCCGCTGTTATCGTTATTAGATGGCCTTAAGCCATATTTATTGTAATAAGTCCTCTTCTGGACAATCGATGTAATAAGTGTGTGATTGCTACTCTGCTATAAATCCTTCGAAGTACTGTGTGGTGTCAGCATTACTGATCCAGGGATGACACCTGAGCACAGAGACTTGATCCATTCGGGTCTGGTCGCTACACCTATGGTATGATTGTATGTTGTGATTGTTGTCCTACGGACTAAAACCCTTCGGTTTATATAGACACCGGAGAGGGTTAGGGTTACACAAGGTCGGTTACAAAGGAGGAGATATCCATATCCGTATTGCCTAGCTTGCCTTCCATGCCAAGTAGAGTTCCATCCGGACACGAGAAGAAGTCTTCAATCTTGTATCTTCATAGTCTAATAGTCCGGCCAATGGAGATAGTCCGGCTGTCCGAAGACCCCCTAATCCAGGACTCCCTCACACACCTTTCGTCATGATATGCTTTTGCAGGCAACTGTCAGAAGGAATGGATAAATGACAGTTCAGGCTCACTCGAGGCTCTCCCCATTGGTGTTTGACAAGGCCATGCAACACCCAATGCATGATAACCATCTACGTTTGCCCATTCAATCACCAGCTAGTTCCATCAAAGAAGCATTTCTTCTTCTACATCGATATTAGTATGGCTCAAGTGGAACAAAATACTGATGCATAGCTGACTATTCTAGAGCATTCTAGCCAGCAGAGATGCACCCAGGAGCTACAGTACACCCCCACCATCGTTTAAAGAAGAGACAAATATAACAAACATGTGAGTGTTCCACGTGAGTTGAAAAGGAACATGGATGTAGATGAATCAGTGGACCAACGTACGCAAGGAAAAGGTAAAGGAAATGACTTTGGTGGGGAAGCAATTGCAGGGTTTCAAAAACACAAACATCCAAGCTTGCCACCATTTTTTCAGTCTGATACCCAAACAACACAAAATGGGGCATTTAATTCCCTACATGTCCAACATCTCCTTGTATTTGCACTGTTGCTCTATTTAAAGGCGTGTGGATGGACTTCTTGGAAGAAGTGTTCCACGACAAATGGCTGTGTCCACATGATGCAGTGGAGATCTATATCCTTGTAATGCGCCTTGAGGAAAGCTAGAGCCATTTGAGCTCCCTCATGTGTAGCCAATCATCGACACTGAACTATTTCAGCATGTGCCTTGCCAAGACTGATAGAGAGCTTGTAGGATTGAAAGTATGTCTAGAGCGGGGGGTGATTAGACTACTTGACCAAATAAAAATCTAGCCTTTTCCCAATTTTAAGTCCTGGCAGATTTTAGCAACTTAGCACAAGTCAAGGAAACAACCTACACATGCAAGTCTAAGAGTATAGTAGCGGAATGTAAAACATTGCACATGAAGGTAAAGGGAGGAGTTTGGAGGGAGCAAACGCAATGTAGACACGGAGATTTTTGGCATGTTTCCAATAGGTGGTGTTATCGTACATCCATGTTGATGGAGACTTCAACCCACGAAGGGTAACGATTGCACGTGTCCACGGAGGGCTCCACCCACAAAGGGTCCACAAAGAAGCAACCTTGTCTATCCCACCATGGCCATCGCCCATGAAGGACTTGCCTCACTAGGGTAGATCTTCACGAAGTAGCCGATCTCCTTGCCCGTACAAACTCCTTGGTTCAACTCCACAATCTTGTCGGAGGCTCCCAAGTGACACCTAACCAACCTTGGAGACACCACTCTCCAAAAGGTAATAGACGGTGTATTGATGATGAACTCCTTGCTCTTGTGCTTCAAATGATAGTCTCCCCAACACTCAACTCTCTCTCTCACTGATTTGGATTTGGTGGAAAGAAGATTTGAGTGGAAAGCAACTTGGAGAAGGCTAGAGATCAAGATTCATATGGTTGGAATGGAATATCTTGGCCTCAACACATGAGTAGGTGGTTCTCTCTCAGAAAATATATGTTGGAAGTGTAGGCATGTTCTGATGGCACTCTCCACGAATGAAGAGTGGGTGGAGGGGTATTTATAGCCTCCACACAAAATCTAACCGTTACACACAAATAATCAAACTCGGTGGGACCGAATAATGAAACTTGGTCAGACTGATTCAGTTCAAAATGTGAACGTTATGATTTTCGGCAGGACCGACATGTCAACTTGATGTGACCGATTTCATTAGGGTTAGGGCATAACGTAATCTCGGTGAGACCGATTACACAAACTCGGTGGGACCGATTTTGGTAATAAGCTAACCCGAGAGTTGGTCAGGCAAACTCGGTGGGACCGATTCGTTCATCTAGGTGAGACCAAAACATTACGAAAGGGAAACAGAGAGTTTGCTTTTTGAACTCGGTGGGACCGATCGCTCATCTCAGTTAGACCGAAACATTATGAAGGGAAACAGAGAGTTTGCAATCCCATCTTGGTGAGACCGAGATCCCTATCGGTAAGACCGATATGACTAGGGTTTCTGGCAGTGGCTATGTCAAATGAACTCGGTGGCGCTGGATAGAAAATTTCGGTGGGGCCGAGTTTGACTTTTGGTTTGGGACATATGTGGATTTGAGAAAGGGGTTGAGGGTTTTTGGAGCATATCACTAAGCATTTTGAGCAAGCTACCCATTAAGAAACACCTCATCCCCTTTTCATAGTATTGGCTTTTCCTATGGACTCAATATGATCTTGGATCATTAAAAGTAAAATATAGAGTCTTGAGCTTTAGAGCTTGAGCCAATCTTTTGTCCTTAGCATATTGAGGGGTCCACATTTCTAATCCATGCCATGCCAATCACTGAGCTTTCCTGAAATATTTATCTTGTGATATCATTAGCTCAGTGAGCTATATGTTGTTAAGAATTACCAAAACCACCCAGGGATAGTTGCACTTTCAATCTCCCCCTTTTTGGTAATTTATGACAACATATAGATCAAAGCTTCAACAAATGATAATAAAATTGAAATACATCGTCGCTTTGAGAAGTATGTGATAAGCAAGAGCTCCCCCTAAATTTCTGCATTATTTAAAATTTGCTTTTGAATGCAAATGCACAATCGATTAGGATCATGGGTTACTCTTCCATGTCACATACATCTTGGTGGAGCACTAAAATGATAGAAATTAAAAGCATGTACTCATTACCAAGCAAAGTGAATGATCATATATGAGATATAAGAGATAATATCATCCAAGAAAGCATTAAAGTAGCATATGATCAAAGACATGATCAAACAAGTATCTCACACAGACATAAAGTATCAACCAAGCACACAATCAAGTTCAACCAAAAGCAAGAGAGACAAAGAAACAAAAACACTCTCTCTCGAAGCCTATGAACTATACATTTCTCCCCCTTTGGCAACAAGTTACCAAAAAGTTCAAAAATGCATAGTGCTATGTGTCTCTCAGGCTTGGTCTTCGGGAGGTGGTGTAGAGAGAACTCCAAGGATGAAGGCATTTGTTGATGTAGTTGGAGCTGGTGGAGTGGGTGCTAGAGGTGGTACTGAAGCTGTAGCTGCTGGTGCTGATGATGTAGCTCTAAAATCTGGTACTGGCACTACAGCAGACCTCTAACCTCATGGCACTCGCTGAAAAGCATCCGTAGTTGCCTTCCCTCTCCACTCCTCAGCTTCCTCCTGGAGTTTCTCAACAGTTGTCTGTATCTCAGTAACCTTCAGATCAAGATCATAAAATTTTGTCTCAACAATCCTCTCCAAGCTCTCCTGATTCTGAGTCAGGGTGGCCAAGCCCTTCTCAATCCTCAATGTAGATTGGATCAGATATGCTAGCTGATCTTGCTTGCTCTTCAGGAACACCTGAGATCCTTCCTCTACACTTGGCATCCTTGCAGCTTTCTCTGCATTTGCTTTAGTTCTCTTCTCTTGTGCTTGTGCTGATGAAGGTTCATTCTCATTCATCACAACTGTGTTGTCTTCAAATTCAGGGTACAGAGGTAGATGCTCCTTGTCCAACAAGTAAGTGCCTGTGCCCATCTTGGAATTGATGAGCTCCTGAATATGTGGAGCACACCCACATGATCTCTTCTAGTCAGCAGCTATCCTCTTGATTGTCTCTACAATCAGACTCATGACCTTGAATTTCTGAGGCACATCAAATATTTGCAGCAAGTCGATGGAATGTTCTCTAATCATCTTGTGATCTCCAGACTTGGGTAGCAAAGTATGCCTTAAGATGGCGTTGATAGTAGGTAGACCAGACAACAAATAGTGTATGGATCCAAGCTTGTGTGTCTCCAAAGCTTTATCAGGGATCTCTTTGTACATGTTTGCCATAGAGTTGTGGTCTTTCTTCTTCTTGGCATACACATCCAAGTCATCCTCATGCTCCTCTGGGGCATTGATCAACTTGGCCCACTCTTTAACAGTTCATTGGTACCTCGTACCTTGAGACATCCATACTATCCTTCCATCTGGATAGAAATGAGCAGTGGAGTAAAATTGTATAACTAGCTCATCATTCCATTTGGTCAATTTTTACACACAAACTCATCAACTCCACAAGCTTTGAAGCTGTCTTGTACACCTGGGAAGTGATCTTCATTTTCTTTGATGTATTCCCAATCAACCCATCTCATGTCACACACAATTGGCTTCTTGTCAAGCAGAATAGTCTCATAGAAGTCTTGTTGCTCTTTTGTGTGGAACCTATAGTCAATAGAGGCTCTCCTCCTTACAGCATAGGGATCAGACTGTCTCCACAATCTTAGTCCTGCATCCTTCCTGATATGCATGTCCTTAGCCATAGGATGAGCATCATTGTGGTTTGGAATCTTGGGTTCCGGTTTTCTTAGCACAAGGGCTTCATCATCCCCTTCTTCGACTTTAGGCACTGGGCCTTGTTCTTTTCTTCTACAGGAATGTTTCTGGTGCTTCTCTTGGGCTTAGACTTGGTGGTTTGAGCAGCAGCTTAGAGAGCAGTTTTGGGCATAGATGTGGCAGCCCCTGACTTGATAGCATCTCCCATAAGTTTCTGAGACTTGGGAGCTGGTGCAGCATCTAGTTCCTCTTCGTATTCTTCTGTTGGATCTTTAAACATGGAGTATCTCCAAAGGACTCTGGTAGTGGTCTTCTTGACCATCTCCTTCTTCTTCTTGCCATCTCCAGCCTTTTTGGGTTCAAGAGTGAACTCCATAGTTTCTTGAGTGGAGGCTCTGGCCTTGACATAGGAATCCTTTTTGCTGGTGCCTTCTTGTTCAACCCTAGCTTAGTTGTTGCAGCTGTGCCATACTCTTTCTTTAGCACCTTCTTCTTGGAGCTGACTTCCTCCTAAGTATCCACATAGTCCTTATCTTCTGAATCTGAGGTTTTCTTCTTCCTTGACCTGGTGGCTGCTTTGGGCAAGTTACTGGGAGTGCTCCTGCTGCCATCATCTGAGGTACTTGAGGGACTAGTGCCCTCACTCAATTGCACTTGATCTTCAGATCTGTTCTAACTGTCACTCTGGTCTGACATTCTGGCAAGCAAACTAACAACAAACCCTGTGAATAGATATAGATGAGGTAGAATGGATGAGCATCACAAAGTGCAGAGTTTTTGCAAAACAAATGAGTCAAAAGCTTAGTTTTAGTTCTCCACGGAAAGCATTTCGGAGCTACTGATTTGTTAAACTCGGTGATACCGAAGCAATTTTGGGACCTAAACTAGTGAACTAGGTCAGACCGAGTCACAGTTCGGTGGCACCGAGACTGCTAGGGTTTCAAAAAGAATCGAACTCGGTCACATCGATTTGCAATTTTCGGTCAGACCGAAAACGCATGTGCAATGGCCTAAGTCAAATCAGTGAGACCGATTTCTACAACTCGATCGGTCCGAGATGAGTTCGGCGGAAACCTAACCCTAAATTTTCGAATCAAACATAACCTAAAGGATGTTTTTTGTGGATAGATTGTTTTCATACGTGGTAAAGATCATGGCAAAGCAATGTGCTACGAATAGGAGTAAGGAAATAGCACAAAGAGTCGAACCCATACCCTAGTTCGGCAGGGGTTCGCTACGGCGACAATGGCGGAGCAGAATTCCGTTGACGGCGATAGAAACCAGCGGCGGGAGGTCGCTAGCGGCGAGGAGACGATCTGGAGACCCGAGGAGGCAGAGCAGGACACGCGCGGGTTGAGAGGTCTTTAAGAAATTTCCAAAATCTCACCCGTGGGTTTATATATACCGACCCTGTTGGTGTGACTGAGTGGAACAACTCGGTGGCACCGAGATGCAGAATCGGCAAGCAGTTACTGCAACTCGGTGTGACCAGAAAGTTCAAATCAGTTGCATCGAGATTGAAAACCTAGATCAACTTAGTGAACTCGGTGTGACCGAAGTGGATGACTCGGTCATACCAAAATGCACAAAGAGGTTTTGGAAGTTTAAGTCTATGAAGAATCAGGGACTCCGAGTGCTCCTCACACATAGTGGTTCGAATCTGACTTGATCAAAATTTGTGATGTAGCATGAATAGAGTTTGAGACGAGAAAATCATAGATAGCTAGAGGAGGTTCTTAGGCATTCTTGTCCATCCACTTGGCAAAAGAGAAAACACCAAATGATCAAAACAACAACTGGATGTCCTTGAATGAGTAAAATATGCAATCAACATGCTCACACAATAAAATGGCAAATGAAATATGTGACAAAGCATGCACAAACACTCTAGCATCAGTCAAGCAATTGGCGATGACTAGGTCATCTATATATGAGTATATTGACTGAGGAGTCAAACGAGAACATTTGATCATAGGTCATACTCATCGTTTAAGCACAAGTGGGGTTGCCACTTTTACATAAAGCATTGTTGTGCTCACACCTTTAGAGTTGCTTTAGCTCAATTTATTAGAGTAAAGCTCCCCCTAGATGTGATATCCCCCCTAAGAGGGATGAACTAACCTTGGGTTTTGTCGATGATGACTTCATGTAGGTGTTGAAGATGTAGATGCTCAATGTTGATGTAGATCATTCGGAGCAATCCATTGGAGTGAGTTGCACTTTCAATACCTACACGGGTTAGTCCCACAAGGAACAAACAAGGATATCCATAGACATAGAGTGATGTACACACAAGATGATGTCCATGAAAGCATTATGTTACCTTGTCCCTTGTCTTACCAACAAGAGGGTTTGTGACTCCTAGAACTAGTGCGAGATGTGGAAGTTATTTGCACGTGTCCTTGCCAAAAGATATGAGTGAAGTATGTTGGCGGAGTCACCCTCAAGAACTCTCTAGTTCTTCTTCTTTGGGACCCACATCATCTTGCTGGGAATCCTTGGAGTTGTAGTCGTACTTGATGTAGTAGAACTTGATGTAGTCATGGGAACCCACTTGACCAAGGCCTTGGGAGCTTCTTCAAATGCATCAACCTCCTCTTGAAGCTTGTCCTTCCCTTTTTAGCTTGTGGTCTTGTGGTGGAAGATCATCTTGAGCTTGTGTCCCTTGAAAAGAAGTAGGATCATACTTCTCTTATTGAGGAACAAACTTTGTATTGGGGTATTGATCTTCTTCCCACTCAACTCCATTGGCATTGAACTTCCGTTCAAAACCAACAAATTGATTCTTCTGGTGCCTTCCTTGCTTGCGTACAATTTCCTCAAATTGCTTACTTCCGGCAAGGCTCTTGTAAACACGTTTCTCTATAATCCCCTTCAATAAGCTATTTTCTTGCTCAAGTGAAACTTGGCTAAGAGAATCATTAGTGGAATCAAGAGAACTACTAGAAGCAACAACATTGGATTTAGCATGATTATTGTTACTAGTAGAAGAAGAATTTTTCTTACTCTTGTTGCTAGATTTAACTTGTGGCATGTAAGTAGACAAGAGTAAACACTTGGCAATGTAAGAAGAACTTTTCTTGCAAAGATCATCATTGATTGCTTTTAAGAATCCATGCCATTGCTCAAGGTTGAGCTTTTCGAAGCGTAACTTCTCATGAGTCTTTAAAAGCTCTCGATGACTTTTCAAGGTAGTTTCATGAGCTAACTTAAGAGTGTTTAGTTCTTTAGTTAGACGCTCAATCTCCTTCTTATCATCATCATTCATTTTATCTTGATTAGCATGATTAATAGCAAGTTCATCATAGTTTTCATCACTAGAGTTGTCAATAAGTAAATCATCATCACCTAGCAAATCATCTTCATCACTATTGAAATCAACATACTCAGGGTGTGATACCTTTGGGCCTTTAGCCATGAATCGTCTTCCAATTCCTTCATTTGGTGAGTCAAATATGTCGTAGGAGTTGGTTGACACAAGTGCTAGACCAACAAAACCTTCATCTTGAGTATATTCGGAGTCGGAGTGATAACTTCTCTCGAAGTGATTGTCGGAGTCGGAGTCGGAACCGGATACCCATTCACCAACGTGAGCTTCATGTCTTCGTTTTGTGTAGCTCCTTGATGACTTGTCCTTCCTTTCCGAATCCTTGCTTCTCCGTGATGTTCTCCGTTCATAACGATCATCTCTACTCCTTCTCTCTCTTGGTGTTGATTCTTCTCTTCTCACTACAAAAAATACACTTTCGTGATGATACGTGTTTGTCACAGTAGGTCTCATTTTCTGTCATGCATGTACATCCATGACGATTTTATGACAGAATCAAGATAGTCATACCTGTGCTGTCGTAGAAGTGTTCCATGACATTACCAAAATTATCATCACGGAAGTGTCCAATTCCATGACGATAAATCCTGCGTCATAGAAATGCTTTCGTCAAGGGTGACCGACACGTGGCATCCACCGTAACGGGACGCTGTTAAGCTATCAGGTCGGGTTTTGGATCCGATAACCCATTAACAGCCCCGACCAATGGGGATTTTCCACATGTAAAATCATCATTGGCTGGAGGAAACATGTGTTGGCTCATCGTTGGGACAGATGTCATCCACTCATTGGACAGAAGGCGCCTATGATACGTCGACACGTGGCACGGCCCAATAGAGGCCCATTCCTGTGAAAAGGCTGGCCCGTTTGACTTGGTAAAAAGGTGGCGGGCCGGCCCATGTAAAGCCTATTAACAGCCTGTTCGCATATAGCCCATTTACAACCCGCTAACCCAAGGCCCGTTACGCCCTATCCGAATTAGGCCCAGTAGCGTCATTTGGGCCACCCAATATGATTCCAGCCCATTTTCACTTCTGGCCCATGTATGGCCCATGACGTCTTTCGGCCCATATGAGGCCCTATGTAACTCTTGGCCTATTAATGGCCCGTGGTGAAACTGGCCCGTAATGAACACTGTATCACTTTACACCCATTAACGGCCCGTGGTGAAACTGGCCCATAATAAATAGTGTATCACTTTATACCCATTAATGGCCCGTTATTCTGTTGGGCCGTTTCCGGCCCATGTTATCTTTCGGCCTTCTGAGAGCCCATTTATTCTTGGGATCATTTCCAACATTCCTTTACTTACGACACGTTACTGTCATTTTCTGCTTGTGGGCCAAATTCAGCCCGTGGTTACAGTTGGCCCATTTGTGGTCCGTTAATACGTTGGGCCGTTTTCATAGCGTCATCAAATACGGCCTATTAACGATGGCCTGTTATGGTCGGCCCATGAACGGACAATTCCAACTCTAGCTCGTTTACGGCCATAAATGCGGTCTGTTTGGCCCATGGATGGCCAATCGATCATACGGCCCGTATAAGGCCCATTGATGATACGGCCCGTAGAAGGCCCATTGTTTCTACGGCCCATAGAAGGCCCATTGTTTCTACGGCCCGTAGAAGGCCCACTGTTTCTACGGCCAGTAGGAGGCCCAGTGTCACTACAGTAAATATTAGCCCATGGTTATTGTGGCCTAGTTTTAAAAAATAGGTTATTGCAGCCACTAGCTAACCGCGGAAAAAGAACTGCAATGACTACAAGCAAACAAATAAACAATACAACAAGGAAATAAATAAGCAAGCAACTAACGCTAGGCTATCACGGCTATTACACATATTACATCCACTGGGCATGAAAGTTCGCCACCAGTGCAAATATAGGGAACAAAGCAGCATATCATATACACTGGTTGTCAAAGTTGGCGACCAGCGCAAATAAAGGCCGCAGCAAAACAAATCCAGAACTGAAACCACTTCAGAAGATCTCATGAAACAATATCCTGGGTACCCATAATGCTGGCAAGATGCTTAGAAAGCTTATTAACTTTCTGGCGCTTAAATCCTCCAGCGCTTGCTGTTGCACCAGAAAATATGCATCTAAATTCTGTAGGGACTTCCTCAGTCCTTCAGCTTCCTGTCGCAGCACATCTGATCGATGTCTTTTAACTTGAAGTTGAGACTCAAGAAGATGAACTGATTCAGGCAGCGAGTTCAAAGAGCTTGTGCCAGCAGTAGTGGCCAGTAACTCAAACACTACATCAAGACAGGACTTTTGGGTTCCCTCACTATCGTCAAGATAGTTTTTATCAGCTATCTTGGAGACCAACAGGGATGTCTCACTATCTTGAACCTTACCTGCATTACTTCCTTTACCATTGGATAACGCGGTACTATTCTCCAATATTTTGTCCGCATTCTAAAAGAGAAACAAGCAGACACATCACATGTTTACCATGTTGTATATGAAACTCATTTTGGTAAATGAGTTCAGTAGTAAAGTGGACAGTATAACAGCATGAAACAAACATATATCTATGTACCGTGGTCAGTTTATGGTCTATATCATTCTAGTTTTTGTTGCCAAATCAAGATAGAGACACAGTTCAAATAATATTTGTTCAAGACAAAGCAGAATAGACAGAATATAAGTGTGGGTAACTATAGAGCAATAACAACACTTGTAATGTGCATGGCATGAGAACATAACTGTTTATTCAATTGAAAATGAAATCAACATAGAGCGGGTTACAACAGCAAACCTGTTAAAGAAACAGGTTTAAAACATACCTGTTGCGCCATTGGAGTTTCAATTCCATCCTTCAAATTTGAAAATAGTTGGTATGAGTAAATACAGTAATGCAAGAGCAAAGGAGTATGAAACATAGCTACAGAACCTGACCTGAGAACGAATCTTCTTCTCCTTTAAGCGTTGAGTTGGGATTCGGAGTGGTGGTCCTCGTGCTTTGGGCACTGCAGTTCCCTTACTAACTTCTCGTGTTTGGGTGCTCTGTGGTGGAGATGGTGCTTTGTCAACTGGAACTGGGTTACTATTTTCCGGGGTTGGGGTTAGAAGGGGTGTAGCTGGTTCTCTGTCCAACTGGGTAGGGGTACAATCTGCGAGAGTCTGGGTTATGTGTGGTGGATCTGGTCCTTGGGCAAGTACAACCGTGGTTCTATCTGCATCAACTAGTAGCACTATCTTTTCTGAAGACCATGTTCTTACTCCCTTAGATACTGCCATCACGCTTTCCAATTCAAATGGATGATAAACAAGAAAAGTAATTGAAAGTATAGACATTGTATGATAGACAGGTGCAATGGATAGTGGGGAATAAAAGAGGGCGTGAAATAATTCATATTTATGTTGTCTAACCAAACAAGATAGCATGACACAATTTCACATATATGATGGCTAACTAAACATGATAGCATGACACGATTTCACATTATGATGGCTAACTAAAAAAGATGGAAAGACATAGTTCAAAATATGAGACTATGTAAACAGGATGACATGAGGTAACTATATAATGTGTTTATTAAATAGGTTGGCATGCCATAATTCACATACATTCACGGATATAATGCCATAATTCAAAATATGATGACTATAAACACTAAATAGGATGAGATGATATAACTATATGATGTCTTTATTAAATGGGTTGCCATGCCATAATTCAGATAGATGATGTGTATGTACTATGTAAACATGATGGCATGATATAATTCAAATATATGATTTATATAGTAAGCAAGTAAGCAGATGGCAATCCATATATGATGTAAAAACTAAGCAATGCAAGACAACATGCATGACAAGGGTAATATAACCCTGCCAAGTTTGAGCATAGACCTCAGGGGGAAATAGGAGTGGTCATCAGTCTCTGAATCCTCCTATGAGGAGCTCTCTGTAACCAGCAAGATGTCTGCTTCAGCAGGTAGCATTGTGTGCTCTAAATACCTTGTTTTCACTCCAGATACTTCCATCACTGCTTCAAATGGCTGATGCACTGGAAGAGTAGTTGAATATACAAACATTGTTGACAAATGGAACACGTAATACAAAAAAATGATAGCACGATATAATTCACATGCATGATGATTGGCTAAACAGCATGGCATTGCATAATTCACATATATACTGCCTTTGCAACAAGATAGCATTGTATAATTCACATATATAATGTCTTGCAACAAGATGACAATGCATAATTCACATATATGGTAATTAGACACTGAACAGGTGGCATTCACACAAAGCATGTCTAAACTAATCAAATGACATAGCAATGCGAGACACCATACACACGATATGAGCAACATAACCCAGCCAAGTTAGAGCATACACCTCGGGGGGGGGGGGATAGGACTGGTCATCTGTCTCCGAATCCTCCTGTGAGGATCTATCCGTAACCAGCGAGATATGCGCTTCGTCAGATAGCATAGTCTGCTCTGAAGACCTTGTTTTCACTCCAGAATTTGCCATCACCGTGTCAAACGGCTGATGCACACGAAGCGCAGTTGAATGTACTAACATTGTTCACAAATGTAATATGTAAGAAAAAAAGGATGGCCTGATATAATTTACATATAAGATGACTGGCTAAGCAGGATGGCATTGCAAAATTCACATATATGATGCCTGACTAAACAAGATGGCATTGCATAATTCACACAAATGATGAATAAACTAAACAGATGGCATCGCACAAAGGATGTCTAAACTAAGCAGATGACATATTTGATGTATAAAGTAAGCAATGCAAGACACCATATGCATGATATAACCAACATCAGCATGCCAAGTTAGAGCGAAGACCTCAGGGGGTAAATAGGAGTTGTCTTCTCCTTCTGAATCACCCTCAGAACAGATATCTTCCTCTCGATTACAATCCGAAATGCGTGGAGGGAGGGGGGGCTGCCTTTGCACCTACCATGGAGCGACGTCTGCATGAAATTTTATTGCCACGCAAGGCTCGTCTCTTTTGCTCTACATGTTCAGTTCCATTGTTTACAATAACTGTCATGCATAGGAATAAAACATAGTGAGATTATGTAAGGAGTGCATGCAGAAATCCAGAGTGATGGCAGCAACTTGTGGGTAGACCCAAAACCAATAATAGCAGGCAGATAATGGCTTCAGTTAAAAAATACAGATAATGGCTTCTTTACTGTTTGTTTCCCACCCAACATGAAACTCATAGTAGACACCGGAGATTAACCAGATAGTAGATAGATACTATTGATAGCGGCCCCGATATGTACCCCACAACCATTTAAAAACTCAAGTTTGACCATTAGTTTGGAGCTGACTCAGAGTCTAATCGGTGAACAAGATGATAAAGTAGCATTTAATATTAAGCGATGCATAACGTAAGCAGACACGAAAGAGTGCAACCTCTCTTGCGGACCCATGTAGTCCTCGAGGTCATCTGCTCGGCTGATGATGGTAATGCAGTTTTCATGGCTGCCAGCGGCGGGGAAGAAGATCTAAGGCGGCGAAAGACAGTCTAGAGGCTGGATCCCTGCTATGCTAGACCCTTCTATCATTGGAGCAGCTGAGCTGGGGTGGACGACGGCGCAACAGGAGCGGGACAAACCACGCAAGGTTTTCTTTGACAACTATCTGTAAGAGAAGTAATTCTGTAAGAGCTCGTTTGAATTGGAGGATTCCAACAATGCAGGGATAGGAAATATACATGAATAGGATATGAGTGCACGTGCAAAACAGAGAATTTAAAAACACAAGATTTCTGCCAATCTGGGTGTTTGATTCACAACAATTGGAAGATCACATGATGCAAAGAAGCATGGTGAGATTAAGTCAAACCACAAGAAAATGTACGGTTATAATGCTATTATGCTACTATCTCTTAGTCCTGTGCTTCATGAATAGGAATTTGAAAAGGAGGACAAGTGAAAATTAAAATTCCTACGTTTTCTCTTTCAAGGACACACTAAAGGAACAAATCCGTGTGCTCAGTGGACAATATATATAACATGTAGAGTAAAAGATAGATGCAAGAAGTCTACAACCTCTTTCGTGAAGCCATGTCGATCTTAGCGTGATTGGTTTGGCCGGTGAGGATGCTCCAGCTGACTTTGCTGTCGGAGGAGGGGAAGAAGATCTTAGGCATCTGGAGATGGAGCCCGAGGTACTGCTCCGCTGTGATGGAGGGTTTCGTCGTTGGAGCAGCTCCGGTGAGTTGTACGACGCCGAGGCTGAAGCAGGACAAGAGAGACAATGAACAACGTTAACCTGAGTGGAATTCTAATAGCATCTCCAATACATGACATCAAATACATAACCAGAAAGTGCTAGATGTAAAATACATCAGCCACGCATCTTTGAACTTAACTGTCGAAACTGAACTTAACCGTCGAAACTGAATTTTGCTGTTGAAACTAAATTTTGCTGTCGAAACTGAATGCACTAGCAAGGTGAGGCTATACGTCGGTCGACTGACTTTTTCATCTCTATTCAGTCGATTTTGCAGCCGTTGGATACGAAATCAAGGGCCTGCGGTTCATCTTCAACCTCCACCCCCTGAGCCACCGGCACCACCGGCCAAACAGCAGCCCCCCGCCGCCCTTGGCCGGCGGTGCGCCGCCCCGCCCGCCCCAAAAACACTCCCCACCGCCGGTCTGCCGCCGCCCCGGCCATCCCTCTAGGCCCCCCGTGCCGAGCTTTTTCTCTGGCGATCCCCAAGCCACCGCCCCGCCAACGCCCCGCCATCACGGGCGACCACCGCCCCCATCCTGAACCCTAAGATAGATAGTGGGGTACCTCTCCGGCGAGCCCCCCTCCCCGCTGCAGTTGGTTCTTCCTTCACCCCGGCGAGCCCCCCACCTCCTGAAAATTGACTGACCCAAAAGGCGATTCAGTCGACTGAAGTGTAGCTAAATCAGAGCAGCATCGCAAGCAAGAGCGAGAGCAGCAGCGCGAGGAAGAGCCATAGCAAGAGCAGACCAGGCAGGGGACCGAGAGCAAGAGTTGAGCAGCAGCGTGAGCGAGAGCTAAAGCAGCAGTAGCTCCTACTGATGTGGACATCACCGCCGAGGGAGCGACGCCGTGGAGGAAGTGGCCGGCGATGCCGCCGTGGATGGAGCCGCGCCGTGTCGGCTCGGGACCGAGCGCCGGCAGCACCGTGAGATTGAATCAAGAAGAAAATGCGGCGATTAGTGTACAACCTCTTTGGTGGCGCTGAGGGAGTCCTAGATTAGGGGGTCTCCGGACAGTCGGACTATCTCCATTGGCCCGACTGTTAGACTATGAAGATACAAGATTGAAGACTTCGTCTCGTGTCCCGATGGGACTCTACTTGGCATGGAAGGCAAGCTAGGCAATACGGATATGGATATCTCCTCCTTTGTAACCGACCTTGTGTAACCCTAACCCTCTCCGGTGTCTATATAAACCGAAGGGTTTTAGTCCGTGGGACAACAACCACAACATACAATCATACTATAGGCTAGCTTCTAGGGTTTAGCCTCTCTGATCTCGTGGTAGATCTACTCTTGTACTACCCATATCATCAATATTAATCAAGCAGGACGTAGGGTTTTACTGTTGGGAGCGTAGTAATTTCAAAAAAAATCCTACGCACACACAAGATCATGGTGATGCATAGTAACGAGAGGGGAGAGTGTGATCTATGTACCCTTGTAGACCAAAAGCGGAAGCATTATGACAACGTGGTTGATGTAGTCATACGTCTTCACGGCCCGACCGATCAAGCACCGAAACTACGACACCTCCGAGTTCTGGCACACGTTCAGATCGATGATGATCCCCGGACTCCGATCCAGCAAAGTGTCGGGGAAGAGTTCCGTCAGCACGACGGTGTGGTGACGATCTTGATGTTCAACTGTCGCAGGGCTTCGCCTAAGCACCACTATAATATTATCGAGGACTATGGTGGAAGGGGGCACCGCACATGGTTAAGAGAACGATCTTAGAGATCAACTTGTGTGTCTATGGGGTGCCCCTTGGCCACGTATATAAAGGAGTGGAGGAGGGGGGAGAGGGCCGCTCCCTATGGCGCACCCTGGAGGAGTCCTACTCCCACCGGGAGTAGGATTCCCCCCGTTCCAAGTAGTAGGAGTAGGAGTCAAGGCAAGGGAAGGGAGAAGAGAAGGAAGGAGGGGGCGCAGCCCCTCCCCTAGTCCAATTCGGACTAGGCCTTGGGGGGGCGCCCAACCTCCCCTCTCTCTTTCCCCTAAAGCCCAATAAGGCCAATATACTCCCTGGCGAACTCCCGTAACTCTCCAGTACTCCGAAAAATACCTGAATCACTCGGAACCTTTCCGATGACCGAATATAGTCGTCCAATATATCGATCTTTACGTCTCGACCATTTCGAGACTCCTCGTCATGTCCCCGATCTCATCCAGGACTCCGAACTCCTTCGGTACATCAAAACTCGTAAACTCATAATATAACTGTCATCGAAACCTTAAGCGTGCGGACCCTACGAGTTCGAGAACAATGTAGACATGACCGAGACACGTCTCCGGTCAATAACCAATAGCGAACCCTGGATGCTCATATTGGCTCCCACATATTCTACCAAGATCTTTATCAGTCAGACCGCATAACAACATAAATGGTTCCGTTTGTCATCGGTATGTTACTTGCCCGAGATTCGATCGTCGGTATCTTAATAACTAGTTCAATCTCGTTGCCGGCAAGTCTCTTTACTTGTTCCGTAATACCTCATCTCGCAACTAACTCATTAGTTGCAATGCTTGCAAGGCTTAAGTGATGTGTATTACCAAGAGGGCCGAGAGATACCTCTCCGACAATCGGAGTGACAAATCCTAATCTCGAAATACGCCAACCCAACATGTACCTTTGGAGACACCTGTAGAGCTCTTTTATAATCACCCAGTTACATTGTGACGTTTGGTATCACACAAAGTGTTCCTCCCGTAAACGGGAGTTGCATAATCTCATGGTCATAGGAACATGTATAAGTCATGAAGAAAGCAATAGCAACATACTAAACGATCGAGTGCTAAGCTAACGGAATGGGTCAAGTCAATCACATCATTATCCTAATGATGTGATCCCGTTAATCAAATAACAACTCATGTCTATGGTTAGGAAACATAACCATCTTTGATCAACGAGCTAGTCAAGTAGAAGCATACTAGTGACATTTTGTTTGTCTATGTATTCACACATGTATTATGTTTCCGGTTAATACAATTCTAGCATGAATAATAAACATTTATCATGAAATAGGGAAATAAATAATAACTTTATTATTGCCTCTAGGGCATATTTCCTTCAGTCTCCACTTGCACTAGAGTCAATAATCTAGATCTCATCGCCATGTGATTTAACATCAATAGTTCACATCACCATGTGATTAACACCCATAGTTCACATCGTCATGTGACCAACACTCAAAGGGTTTGCTAGAGTCAGTAATCTAGTTCACATCTATATGTGATTAACACCCAAAGAGTACTAAGGTGTGATCATGTTTTAATTGTGAGAGAAATTTAGTCAACGAGTCTGCCAAAATTCATATCCATATGTATTTTGCAAATTTCTATGTCTACAATGCTCTGCACGGAGCTACTTTAGCTAATTGCTCCCACTTTCAATATGTATCCAGATTGAGACTTAGAGTCATCTGGATCAGTGTCAAAACTTGCATCGACGTAACCCTTTACGACAAATGTTTTGTCACCTCCATAATCGAGAAACATATCCTTATTCCACTAAGGATAATTTTGACCAATGTCCAGTGATCTACTCCTAGATCACTATTGTACTCCCTTGCCAAACACAGGGCAGGGTATACAATAGGTCTGGTACATAGCATGGCATACTTTATAGAACCTATGGCTGAGGCATAGGGAATGACTTTCATTCTCTTTCTATCTTCTGCCGTGGTCGGGCTTTGAGTCTTACTCAATTTCACACCTTGTAACACAAGCAAGAACTCTTTCTTTGACTGTTCCATTTTCAACTTCTTCAAAAACTTGTCAAGGTATGTACTCATTGAAAACTTATCAAGCATCTTGATCTATCTCTATAGATCTTGATGCTCAATATGTAAGTAGCTTCACCGAGGTATTTCTTTGAAAAATTCCTTTCAAACAATTCTTTATGCTTTACAGAATAATTCTACATTATTTCTCATCAACAATATGTCACTCACATATACTTATCAGAAATGTTGTAGTGCTCCCACTCACTTTCTTGTAAATACAGGCTTCACCGCAAGTCTGTATAAAACTATATGCTTTGATCAACTCATCAAAGCGTATATTCCAACTCCGAGATGCTTGTACTAGTCCATAGATGGATCGTTGGAACTTGCACATTTTTGTTAACACCTTTAGGATTGAAAAAACCTTCTGGTTGCATCATATACAACTCTTCTTTAAGAAATCCATTAAGGATTGTAGTTTTGTTATCCATTTGCCAGATTTCATAAAATGCGGCAATTGCTAACATGATTCGGACAGACTTTAAGCATCGATACGAGTGAGAAAATCTCATCGTAGTCAACACCTTGAACTTTGTCAAAAACCTTTTTCGACAAGTCTAGCTTTGTAGATAGTAACACTACTATCAGCATCCGTCTTCCTCTTGAAGATCCATTTAATCTCAATGGCTTGCCGATCATCGGGCAAGTCAACCAAAGTCCATACTTTGTTCTCATACATGGATCCCACCTCAGATTTCATGGCCTCAAGCCATTTCGCGGAATCTGGGCTCATCATCGCTTCCTCATAGTTCGTAGGCTCGTCATGGTTAAGTAACATGACCTCCAGAACAGGATTACCGTACCACTCTGGTGCGGATCTTACTCTCGTTTACCTACGAGGTTCGGTAGTAACTTGATCTGAAGTTACATGATCATCATCATTAGCTTCCTCACTAATTGGTGTAGTAGTCACAGGAACAGATTTCTGTGATGAACTACTTTTCTATAAGGGAGCAGGTACAGTTACCTCATCAAGTTCTACTTTCCTCCCACTCACTTCTTTCGAGAGAAACTCCTTCTCTAGAAAGGATCCATTCTCAGCAATGAATAACTTGCCTTCGGATCTATGATAGAAGGTGTACCCAATAGTTTCCTTTGGATATCCTATGAAGACACATTTCTCCGATTTGGGTTTGAGCTTTTTAGGTTGAAGCTTTTTCACATAAGCATCGCAGCCCCAAACTTTCAGAAATGGCAACTTTGGTTTCTTGCCAAACCACAGTTCATAAGGCGTCGCCTCAACGGATTTTGATGGTGCCCTATTTAATGTGAATGCAGCTGTCTCTAATGCATAACCCCAAAACGATAGTGGTAGATCGGTAAGAGACATCATAGATCACATCATATCTAATAAAGTATGGTTATGACGTTCGGACACACCATTATGCTGTGGTGTTCCAGGTGGCGTGAGTAGTGAAACTATTTCACTTTGTTTTTAACTGAAGTCCAAACTCGTAACTCAAATATTTTACTTCTGCGATCATATCGTAGAAACTTTTATTTTTGTTACGATGATTCTCCACTTCACTCTGAAATTCTTTGAACTTTTCAAATGTTTCAGACTTGTGTTTCATCAAGTAGATATACTCATATCTGCTCAAATCATCTGTCAAGGTCAGAAAATAACGATACCCACCGCGAGCTCCAACACTCATCGGATCGCATACATCAGTGTGTATTATTTCCAATAAGTCAGTTGCTCGCTCCATTGTTCCGGAGAACGGCGTTTTAGTCATCTTGCCCATGAGGCATGGTTCGCAAGCATCAAGTGATTCATACTCAAGTGATTCCAAAAACCCATCATCATGGAGTTTCTTCATGCGCTTTACACCAATATGACCTAAATGGCAGTGACGCAAATAAGTTGCACTATCATTATTAACTTTGCATCTTTTGGTTTCAATATTATGATTATGTGTATCACTATGATCGAGATCCAATGAACTATTTTCATTGGGTGTGTAACCATATAAGGATGTTATTCATGTAAACAGAACAACAATTTATTCTCTTACTTAAATGAATAACCGTATTACAATAAACATGATCAAATCATATTCATGCTCAACGCAAACACCAAATAACATTTATTTAGGTTCAACACTAATCCCGAAAGTATAGGGAGTGTGCGATGATGATCATATCAATCTCGGAACCATTTCCAACACACATCGTCACTTCACCCTTAACTAGTCTATTTTTATTCTCCAACTCCCGTTTCGAGTTACTAATCTTAGCAACTGAACAAGTATCAAATACTGAGGGGTTGCTATAAACACTAGTAAAGCACACATCAATAACATGTATATCAAATATACTTATGTTCACTTTGCCATCCTTCTTATCCGCCAATCACTTGGGGTAGTTCCGCTTCCAGTGACCAGTCCCTTTGCAGTAGAAGCACTTAGTCTCAGTCTTAGGACCAGACTTGGGCTTCTTCACTTGAGTAGCAACTTGCTTGCCGTTCTTCTTGAAGTTCCCCTTCTTCCTTTTGCCCTTTTCTTGAAACTAGTGGTCTTGTCTACCATCAACACTTGAAGTTTTTCTTGATATCTACCTTCGTCGATTTTAGCATCACAAAGAGCTTGGGAATCGTTTCTGTTATCCCTTGCATATTATAGTTCATCATGAAGTTCTACTAACTTGGTGATGGTGACTAGAGAATTCTGTCAATCACTATTTTATCTGGAAGATTAACTCCCACTTGATTCAAGCGATTGTAGTACCCAGACAATTTGAGCACATGCTCACTAGTTGAGCGATTCTCCTCCATCTTTTAGCTATAGAACTTGTTGGAGACTTCATATCTCTCAACTCGGGTATTTGCGTGAAATATTAACTTCAACTCCTGGAACATCTCATATGGTCCATGACGTTCAAAATGTCTTTGAAGTCCCGATTCTAAGCCGTTAAGCATGGTGCACTAAACTATCAAGTAGTCATCATATTGAGCTAGCCAAACGTTCACAACGTCTGCATCTGCTCCTGCAATAGGTATGTCACCTAGCGGTGCATCAAGGACATAATTCTTCTGTGCAGCAATGAGGATAAACCTCAGATCACGGATCCAATCTGCATCATTGCTACTAACATCTTTCAACACAATTTTCTCTAGGAACATATCAAAATAAACATATGAAAGCAACAACGCAAGCTATTGATCTACAACATAATTTGCAAAATACTACCACGACTATGTTCATAATAAATTTAAGTTCAATTAATCATATTACTAAAGAACTCCCACTTAGATAGACATCCCTCTAATCCTCTAAGTGATCACGTGATCCAAATCAACTAAACCATGTCCGATCATCACGTGAGATGGAGTAGTTTCATTGATGAACATCACTATGTTGATCATATCTACTATATGATTCACGCTCGACCTTTCGGTCTCCGTGTTTCGAGCCATATCTATATATGCTTGGCTCGTCAAGCATAACCTGAGTATTCAGCGTGTGCAGCTGTTTTGCACCCGTTGTATTTGAACGTAGAGCCTATCACACCCGATCATCACGTGGTGTCTCAGCACGAAGAACTTTTGCAACGGTGCATACTCAGGGAGAACACTTCTTGATAATTAGTGAGAGATCATCTTAAAATGCTACCGTCAATCAAAGCAAGATAAGATGCATAAAAGATAAACATCACATGCAATCAATATATGTGACATGATATGGCCATCATCATCTTGCGCCTTTGGTATCTATTTCCAAAGTAATATCATGATCTATATAGTCACCGGCATGACACCATGATCTCCATCATCTTGATCTATATCAATGTGTCGTCACATGGTCGTCTCGCCAACAATTGCTCTTGCAACTATTGATATCGCATAGCAATAAAGTAAAGCAATTATTGGGCACTTGCATCTTATGCAATAGAGAGACAACCATAAGGATTTTGCCAGTTGTTGATAACTTCAACAAAACATGATCATCTCATACAACAACTTATATCTCATCAGGTCTTGACCATATCACATCACAACATGCCCTGCAAAAACAAGTTAGACGTCCTCTACTTTGTTGTTGCAAGTTTTACGTGGCTGCTACGGGCTTAGCAAGAACCATTCTTACCTATGCATCAAAACCACAACGATAGTTTGTCAAGTTGGTGTTGTTTTAACCTTCGCAAGGACCGGGCGTAGCCACACTTGGTTCAACTAAAGTTGGAGAAACTGACACCCGCCAGCCACCTGTGTGCAAAGCACGTCGGTAGAACCAGTCTCGCGTAAGCGTACGCGTAATGTCGGTCCGGGCCGCTTCATCCAACAATACCGCCGAACCAAAGTATGACATGCTGGTAAGCAGTATGACTTATATCGCCCACAACTCACTTGTGTTCTACTCGTGCACAACATCAATGCATAAAACCTAGGCTCGGATGCCACTGTTGGGAATGTAGTAATTTCAAAAAAAATCCTACGCACACGCAAGATCATGGTGATGCATAGCAACGAGAGGGGAGAGTGTGATCTATGTACCCTTGTAGACCGATAGCGGAATGTCACGACCAGTTTTCCAATAAAAATATTTATTGATAAACCAGTCTTTTGAGTCCAGTATGAGAGAAATCCTCCTCACTGGTAGACAATTTCTTGATACAATAAGCCAGTAGCATAAAATATATTACAGGGTTGAACTGCGGTCGCTCAACCAAATTATTACAAGTACGCCAATAATCATACATAATGGCGGACAGGACACAGTGGTGTGGAGACATACTACTGACTCAAGGATAGGTTGGTGGTGGAAAAACACAGCGGGAAGGGAAATACAAGACTCTAAGAATATCATTTCATCGAACGTCGAGGTGAGGCTCGATAAATTTATTTGGTAGCGGAAGCGTATATAAAACAGTGACCAAATCCAGGGTCGCACGAGACTGACTGGGACTCATCTAAGTGTCGGACTCGCTATCGAACTCTTCATCCATGAGATCGCCTTCGTCAGCATCTGGCCAAATCAACAAGCCAGTGAGTACTTTGAAAGTACTCGCAAGACAGTTCGGACGTAAGATATAACAAATGCGTGCATGGATGCAACATGATTAATTCCTTAATGCACAATAAGTAAAATTGGCATAACGGGGTAAGTAAAAAGGGAAACGGCGGTAGTCCACCTGAAATCCCACAGAGCATAAATGAGGACCGATCGGGTGTCTGAAGCGACGCCTCGAAAGGTGTACAAATAAAAATAAGGAAATGATGCCACAGTCGGGCATCTTAGCGACACCACATAAAGGGCTTTTAAAAGAAATACCACAGTCGGGCATCTGAGCGACGCCACATAAAGGGCTTTAAAAGAAATACCACAGTCGGGCGTCTGAGCGACGCCACATAAAGGGCTTTAAAAGAAATACCACAGTCGGGTGTCTAAGCGACGCCACATAAAGGGCTTTAAAAGAAATACCACAGTCGGGCGTCTGAGCGACGCCACATAAAGGGCTTTAAAAGAAATACCACAGTCGGGCGTCTGAGCGACGCCACATAAAGGGCTTTAAAAGAAATACCACAGTCGGGCGTCTGAGCGACGCCACATAAAGGGCTTTAAAAGAAATGCCACAGTCGGACGTCTGAGCGACATCGCAGAAAGGGCTTTAAAAGAAATGCCACAGTCGGACGTCTGAGCGACATCGCAGAAAGGGCTTTAAATTCACCAGTAAATAATACTCATAATAAACATTCAATCCATGAGAATAAACGGGTTAGTCCATCCACAGGGATAATCATTCAACCGGACTTAGCACTCATGCGATTTACCGGAGTCTCTGTCATCAAAACTGACAATTGATTAGGATAAGATGGAACGAAACTTGACATGGAATAGATGATTTGGAGGAATATATGACTCTGCAGAGTTTGTACAAAATTTTTCCCACAACCAACGGATTTCCGTAGTCACGAAGGACTAGTTCCGTTTACGGTATTTCGGAAGAAAACACAGCTAACCGGTACACACCCATCCTACCTCTCGATGCTAGGAATCACCCTAGTCATCGTCCAAGAAAAACTTTTGAGACGGGGAGATCACAATCTCGAATAGCATGGGATCAAATTTATATACGCGCGCTCTAAGGGGTGCCCCCCTCTCGGTCCCAACCGGAAACACCCATGCCCCCTGACCGGATGACTGGCTTTAATCCAGGGCCATGGAACCATCATCACGGCCTCTCCTCTTTGGTGTGTACCATGAAAGTGGTTTGCAACTTACTAAACCATATTCCTTGCGGAAAACATGTGGTAGTACAAGGAAGGAAATGATAGGTACTGGACCGATATGGTTTGACACTGAAGTCACATAGTCTGGCGTAAGACTGGCATGCTACAACACTGCCATCGTACCCATCCTCATTCCAACACATGGCCATTCATATTCACATTCATCCACGTATGGATCATCGAACTCACTTACCTCATTATCACATAAAATAACGTTCATCGGTATGCTCACCAACATGCCATGAAACTAACTAAATGCAAAACATGCCAAGACACTCATCATATCAAAAGTTCAAACATGCTTGCCTGGTTCAGAGTAGTCGGAGCCTAGCTCGGTGAAGTTCGCGGCTCCGTCACCTCCTTCGGTATCTACGGTTTAAAGAAAATATATGCGCTATCGTAAATACCAAGGAATGCACAGAAAGTAAACCAAATATTTTTCAAATAAATCTAAAAAACTAGACAAAATTTTAAGGAGAACAGAAAAAGAATCAATCAAAAATACTTTTCTGATTAAAAGTTATAAGGGTTTTTGTCCAGGGACTTATCTGTAATGAAACAGAAGATTTCCAGGGGCTAGTTTATAAAAACAGAAAACGCTTCGGTAGCGACTACGCCAGCCCAAAGAGAAAACGCATTCTGCCCGAAGGCGCTTCCAGAAAACGTTTCGAAAGAGAGAGCAGAGAGGCTGACGGTGGGGTCCCACCCGTCAGGTTCAAATGTTCAAACGGGGCGGCAGAGTTCGCCGGCGCCCGAGAGCCGCGGCGGTCGCCGACGGCGATCCACGGCGAGGCAGAGAGATCGGAGAGTACCTCCGTGCTTAGGGCACCCTTCCGCGTCAGTTGATGGTGGTGGAGTCGGTCGGCGAGCACCACGTCGACGGCGAGCTTTGCTCCGGCGGACGGCGGCTCGGGTGGTCGAGGGGCTCGTCGGAGAGGGCTGCAAAGGTTAAATTGAAGAGGGGGTTATGCTCCTGGCAGCTAGAGAGGGTAACAAACGGGGTTTGAGCGCCGAAGATGGCCTCACCAGAACGAATCGGGCTGGAGGCCGAGGCGGGGCGAGGCGGCCGGAGTTGGGGGAGGAGACCTCCTCGAGGTCCCCCTAGTGGCCTGGCGGGGTGTTGGTGAGTAGTGGAGGGGCTGCGTGCACGAGAGTGAGCTCGGGACCCCTTTATATAGGCGGTCTGAGGCGGTTGCCGTGAACGAGGATCACCGGCGAGTGATTACGGTGGCGCAGTGCTCGGTCGGGGTGGTTAGGGGGTCGAGCGTCATCACGGAGGTTCAAAGGGTCTGTTTTGGTGTTAAACTGGGCAGGGTTTGGGTGTTAAGGGCGAGCTCAACGGAACGGGGATGGCGCGGGCCCGTCGGCAGCGAAGAGCGCGTTCCGTGCTTGCCGGCCACGGTGGCTGTGCTACGGGCGTGCGCTGGCGTGCATGAGGCCACGCGGAGAGCCAGGGAGCGATGGGCGGCGCGGAACGGCGTTCTGCCGTGGTGTGCCTCCTGTCGGCCACCACGGGAGGTCCCGACGCCGCAGAAGACGCCGGCGAGGGCGAGCCAGCACGCTACCGACGCCAGGAAGGCTCCACGCATGCGTGTGAAGCTTCGGACAAGAGGAAGAGGCGGCGAGGAACGTGCCAAGGGCACTGTGGCCGCGTGACTGAAACTGATGGACGGAAGATGACACTGAAACTGAATTTTCTGAACTTTGAACAGTAACAGTGCCCACAAGGTGTTCGACCGAATGAAATTGGCCTCTGGTGATTTTTCCTTGAGCTGATTTTTGGTGGAGTGGCTTCTCCTTGCTCAAGTAGGCTGCATGATTTTTGGTGGAATTTTTGGAGCAGTGTGGATATGAATTTCACCAAATTTGGCAAATCTGGTCCAAACTTGCAGAGACTGTATTTTGAAAAATTTGAAAAGAGGAGGAGTGGATCAAGATGGTTCTGGGTTGTGGGTTCAAAGGACAATCCAGGAGAATTGGTTTGAGGTCAAAACTCAAATGAAAAAGTGTACTTGCTTTGAAAATCCCTCAGGCTCCAAATAATTTTCAGAATTGATTTGAGGGGGAAAAATAATTAGAATAAAATCCAAAACCAGTTTGGATTAGTTGGGACAGAGAACTTAGGTTGATCACAAGGGGGAGGGGAGGTTTTGGAGGGGTTTTATCTCATGGGCAAAAATACAAAGCCAAGGGTGGCTTCAAAGATAAGAAAATCCCAAATTTTCATAGAGCTTCACTTGAAAATAAAACAAATTAGAACTCCCAAAAAAAATAACTTTTTAGAGGGAACTAACAGAGAAGAAGTTTGCAAAAGATCAACCACCAAAGTTTGAAAGAAATAAAATCCTTGCCAAGGCAAAAGGAGGTTTTTAAGAGGAAGGTTTTTCTGAAAAAGAAAATTTTTAAAAAGGTCTCTCCTCAAAACCACAATGTTTTTGATAAAAACCAAATAAAAATTTTGGAGTGTCACAACACCTACCCCCTTAGGAAAAATCTCGTCCTCGAGATTTCAGCTGATCCTTAAATAGGTGTGGATGCTCTGTCCGAAGAAAATCCTCGCTTTCCCAAGTTGCTTCACTGTCGGTGTGATTGCTCCACTGGACTTTGAAAAACTTGATGGTTTTCTGTCGGGTCCTCCTTTCAGACTCCTCTAATATTCTTATGGGACGTTCTCGATAAGTGAGGTCTGGCTGTACGTCAATCTTCTCATGGGATACTTGTTTCTCTGGGTTGCTTACGCACTTCCTTAATTGAGAGATGTGGAACACGTCGTGAATGTCGGACAAGTCTTCGGGTAAGTCTAGCTGGTAGGCTACAGTGCCTCTTCGTGCCACTATGCAAAATGGTCCAATGAATCTTGGTGCTAATTTTCCTTTAATCTTAAACCGTTGCAATCCTCTCATCGGGGATACTCTCAAGTATACGAATTCACCGGGTTCGAAGCTGACCCTACGATGTTTCTGATCATAATAACTTTTCTGTCGACTTTGAGCGGTCTTAAGTCGGTCCCTGATTAGCTTGACTTTTTCCTCGGCTTCTCTGAGCATATCTGGTCCAAAGATGTGGCTGTCTCCGGTCTCTGACCAATTTAACGGGGTACGACATCTCCTTCCGTATAGGGCTTCGAAAGGAGCCATTTGCAGGCTGGCCTGGTAACTGTTGTTGTATGCGAACTCGGCATATGGCAGGCTGTCCTCCCAACTGGTTCCATAGGTGAGGACACATGCTCTCAGCATGTCTTCTAAAACCTGGTTTACGCGTTCTGTTTGTCCATCAGTCTGTGGATGGTATGCGGTACTGAAGGCTAGTTGGGTTCCCAGAGCCTGTTGTAAATGCTCCCAAAATCTTGAGACGAACTGAGTGCCTCTGTCGGAAATTATAGTCTTCGGGACACCGTGCAGATAGACTATGCGGGAAAGATAAATCCTGGCAAGCCTCTGAGTGGTGTAGGTTGTCTTCACTGGAATAAAGTGTGTCACTTTGGTCAACCTGTCAGTGATGACCCATATGGCATCATTCCCGTGTCGTGACCGAGGTAATCCGGCAATAAAATCCATCCCTATTTCATCCCATTTCCACTCAGGTATTTTGTTAGGTTGCAGTAGTCCGGCTGGTCTCTGATGTTCAGCTTTTATGCGTTGACATGAGTCGCAACATGCAATGAAGGCGGCTATGTCCCTCTTCATACCGTGCCACCAAAATCTTTCCTGAATATCCTTATACATTTTGGTTCCTCCAGGGTGGAACGAATATGGAGTGGTGTGAGCTTCAGCTAAAATTTGTTGTTTAAGGTCTTCTATGTTTGGCACGCATAGCCTTTCTCCGTACCATAGTATTCCTTCATTGTCTATGACGAATTCCGAGGCCTTGCCCATACTCAACTTCCTTTTAATTCCTTCAATGCTGGGGTGACCAGACTGAGCCTCTTTAATTTTCTCCACAAGGTGTGGTTGTATTTCCAAGTTTGATATGGTGCCTACTGCTACCATTATCAAGTTGAGCTTGACAAATTCTTGATGGAATTCGGGCCTCAAGCTGTGCAGATAGTTCCCGTCGGAGCTGGGGTTCCGACTCAGGGCATCGGCCACTACGTTTGCTTTCCCTGGATGGTAATGGATACCAACATCATAATCCTTTACCAATTCCAACCAACGGCGTTGCCGTAAATTTAGTTCTGGCTGCGTAAAGATGTATTTGAGGCTTTTGTGATCCGTATATATCTCACATCGATTCCCAAGTAGGAAATGCCTCCATTCCTTGAGTGCATGAATAACTGCTGCCATTTCTAAATCATGAGTGGGATAATTTTCCTCATGTTTGCGAAGCTGCCTTGAAGCGTAGGCGACAACCTTGCCTTCTTGCATCAACACGCATCCGAGACCCTTTCTGGACGCGTCACAAAATACTTCAAAATTCTTGTGTATATCGGGTACAATTAATACCGGTGCTGTTGTTAATTTCCGCTTTAGCTCTTGGAAACTTTTCTCGCAGGCTTCTGTCCACTCAAACTTCTTATCTTTCTTGAGTAACTGTGTCATAGGCTTGGATATGGTGGAAAATCCTTCAATAAATCTGCGGTAATATCCTGCCATTCCCAAGAAACTTCGTATGTCTGTTACGCTGGCTGGTGATTTCCAGTCAAGTACGGCCTTGACTTTCTCTGGGTCCACTGCTATACCGTCTTGAGTCAGCACGTGGCCTAGAAAACCTACTTGTCTTAGCCAAAATTCGCACTTGCTGAACTTGGCATACAATTGGTGTTTCCTTAGCTCTCCTAGTACAATCCTGAGATGTTCTGCGTGCTCTTCTGGTGTTTTGGAGTATACCAGAATATCGTCGATGAATACTACGACGAATTTGTCCATAAACTTCATAAATACTTTGTTCATGAGGTGAACAAAATATGCCGGGGCGTTAGTTAATCCAAATGGCATCACTGTGAACTCGTACAGTCCATATCTGGAGGTGAAGGCTGTTTTGGGGATATCTTCCGTTCGTACCTTCAATTGATGGTATCCTGACCTTAAGTCAATTTTTGAGAATACCTTGGCCTGAGCAAGTTGATCAAACAAATCGTTTATCCTTGGCATCAGGTATTTGTTTTTGACTGTGACCATGTTAAGTGCTCGATAGTCGATACACAATCTCAGCGTTCCATCCTTCTTCTTGGCAAATAAAATTGGTGATCCCGAAGGTGAGGAGCTGGCTCAAATGTATCCTTTTTCCAGTAATTCCTTTATTTGCTTCTTCAATTCGATCAACTCGGATGGTGCCATTCTTTATGGTTTCTTGTATATGGGGGTGGTTCCTGGTGCTAGCTCAATGCGGAATTCTATTTCTCGGTCTGGTGGCATGCCTGGCAGCTCTTCAGGGAATACATCTGGAAATTCACACACTACTGGAACCTTGTTTAGCTCAGAAACGTCCACCTTATTTAATCTCGGTTGCCGGGGTCTTTTTCCTTCCTTGGCTGATACTCTTATTGTCTTCCCTTGGTGGTGTGTGAGAATCACGGTCCTGTTGAAACAGTCGATAAAACCTTTGTTGGTGGTTAGCCAATCCATCCCTAGGATGACATCCAGTCCTTTATTTTCCAATACAATAAGATTTGTGTAAAACTCCAATCCTTCAAACTCAATGACCACATTCTGACAGTAATTCTGAGAAACTTGCTGAATCCTGGGGGACTTGATTATTATGGATTTCTCCAAAGGTAGCATCGAAAAATTATTTTGCAAAGCAAAACTTTTCGAGATGAAAGAGTGAGAAGCTCCAGAATCAAACAAAACCATTGCAGGTATTGTGTTGACAGGAAACGTACCGAGTACGATATCCGGAGCATTTTGTGCCTCCTCTTTGGTTACGTGGTTCAGATGACCCTTCCTGTGGTTATTGTTGGGATTGAAATTGTTTCGCTTGGGCGCTGAATTATTGCCGCCGTTGTTCGGCTTTGGGGTTGAGTTCCTTGGCTTGGGGCACTGTTTGGCATAATGCCCTTCTTCTCCACAAGCGTAACAAGTAACGCCGGGGCGATAGGTGAATTCCTTGTCCCTTGCATGAAAATTCTTGATTGGGCGTGAGACATTGGATGAGAATTTGGGTGTCCCACCCTTTTTAAAATCTGTCTTGCTTCGGTGATTGCGAGTGTGATTAGTCCGGTCCCTTTTTCGCTTGCGGATATCTTCCAGACTGCGTCTCTCATTTTCCAGAGTAATGGCCTTGTCCACCAGCATTTTAAAATCAGGAAAAGTGTGCACGACCAGTTGGCATTTAAGCGCGGGCGCCAGACCGTCAAGGAATTTCTCCATCTTCTTGATTTCAGTCATACGCTCCTCATTGGCGTAGCGGGATAATAGGGTAAATTGACTGTTGTAATCTGACACTATCATGTTCCTTTGTTTGAGGTCATCGAATTCTCTCTTCTTGATTTTCATAATACTCTTAGGAATATGTGCACCACGGAAACCTTCCTTGAAATCATCCCAGGTTATGTCATTTTCGTTGGGATGCATGTGCAGAAAATTCTCCCACCACGATGCGGCTGCTCCTGTGAGATAGTGTGGAGCATATAGTACTTTCTCGAGATCTGAACACTTTGCAATAATTAATTTCCTCTCCATATCTCGAAGCCAGTCCTCGGCTTCAAGAGGCTTGTCAGTGTGAGAAAATGTTTGAGGACGTGTCTTCTGTAGCTCAGACAACTTGGAATGTTGCTGATACTGTCCATGATGATTCCCCATGTTGATGACTTGGTTCATCATCTCGCGATGTTGTTGCTGACTCTGTTCATAAAGGCGGCACATTTGTGAAAGTGCCGATTCACTGCCTTGTTGGCTTGACTGTCCCTGAGTGAACTCATTGTTGGGTTGAGTATCATGAATTTCCTCTGGTGGAGTTGGCATGGAACGTGTCCAAGGACGAGACATTTTTCACTCTGGGAAAAAATATTTTTGTAAAACTCTTAAGAAAAGCGGAAAGAGTCGCAAAAATAAAACCATAAATGCATAAAGCTAGCAGATATAATTAAATACCCAAGCTTACTTAAGAAAAACAAATCGACTTGCGCACGGAGAAGGACTGCTCATTACATATCTTACACGCGGGCGGTAATTATACAGTACATCACTCAGGATATGCGTACATAATCCTGACATGTTATTAAGGCTAGTGCACTTCTCCAGATCCTACATGATGTGCAAACAGGCTACTTCTCACAACTTATGCACATATCTTACAAAGCGGTACAATACATGGCAGCTAAGCGTACTCAGGAAGAGATGTTGACGACCTCCTTTGCCCTGCCGAGGGCGAGGCGTAGAGAGGTTGGGGACTCGACTTCCTCCTCGCTAATGGGCTCCATACGTGTAGTGTTGCGCAGAGCGGACGGAGCGGTTGCCAGGGGCGGAGCAACACGTACAGGAGCGGGCGCGAAGGTTGGTGTAGTGCGCGCTGGAGTGGGTGCAATGACTTGGTTAAATTCTTCGGTAGAAGGCAGGCGACGAGTAGGCGTAAAAGATGCTGATGACGAGACAAAAGTCGGTGGCGGAGCGATGGGTAGGAGCTCCCTCCTGTTGGCAGCACAGCCATGGACTGAGTCCATGCGGATAGCTACGAAGTCGTCCACCAGGTTGTCGAAGGCTGCCTCCAGGGCCCGAAGATACTCAATGAGCATCTCAAAAGCCTCGTCTCGTTCTCCTCTGGGGTAGGAGTATGCGTAGTGACAGGTGTAAGGCACATGGCACGGAAGATAACGGTAACGACGAGTCTTCATCACGGGAAGGACATCCCTGAGACGAGCTATCGCCTCGCGGGCTGCCATCTGCATAGCATGCCTCTCCGTAGGCATGGCTCTTCCCACGAACCGGAAGCGGCGTAACTCACCACGCCCTCCCCTGAACTGCACCGCGGCCTGGTGCATGGTCAGACTGTCGTTGACTCGGTGCTGGCAGAGTGTGAAGACTGGGCGCACGGATGGCCCCATCGCGACCTGAACGATGAAAGAAAGAAGCTTGACGAACCCATCGGGCACGTTGGCGAAGGTCTGAGACTCGCAGCTGTTGTCGGCCATCTACAAAACTAGGCAAAAATTCTGCAGGGTCAGATCATAAATTTATGCTGACTGACAGAAAATGACTACAATTGCAAAAACATAAAATAGCTCTGTCATGCTAATAACTAATTAGCGATCGCACCTAGTGGCTTCCTACAGTCAGCCTGGCTCTGGTACCAAGCTTGTCACGACCGGTTTTCCAATAAAAATATTTATTGATAAACCAGTCTTTTGAGTCCAGTATGAGAGAAATCCTCCTCACTGGTAGACAATTTCTTGATACAATAAGCCAGTAGCATAAAATATATTACAGGGTTGAACTGCGATCGCTCAACCAAATTATTACAAGTACGCCAATAATCATACATAATGGCGGACAGGACACAGTGGTGTGGAGACATACTACTGACTCAAGGATAGGTTGGTGGTGGAAAAACACAGCGGGAAGGGAAATACAAGACTCTAAGAATATCATTTCATCGAACGTCGAGGTGAGGCTCGATAAATTTATTTGGTAGCGGAAGCAGATATAAAATAGTGACCAAATCCAGGGTCGCACGAGACTGACTGGGACTCCTCTAAGTGTCGGACTCGCTATCGAACTCTTCATCCATGAGATCGCCTTCGTCAGCATCTGGCCAAATCAACAAGCCAGTGAGTACTTTGAAAGTACTCGCAAGACAGTTCGGACGTAAGATATAACAAATGCGTGCATGGATGCAACATGATTAATTCCTTAATGCACAATAAGTAAAATTGGCATAACGGGGTAAGTAAAAAGGGAAACGGCGGTAGTCCGCCTGAAATCCCACAGAGCATAAATGAGGACCGATCGGGTGTCTGAAGCGACGCCTCGAAAGGTGTACAAATAAAAATAAGGAAATGATGCCACAGTCGGGCATCTTAGCGACACCACATAAAGGGCTTTTAAAAGAAATACCACAGTCGGGCGTCTGAGCGACGCCACATAAATGGCTTTAAAGGAAATACCACAGTCGGGCGTCTGAGCGACGCCACATAAAGGGCTTTAAAAGAAATACCACAGTCGGGTGTCTAAGCGACGCCACATAAAGGGCTTTAAAAGAAATACCACAGTCGGGCGTCTGAGCGACGCCACATAAAGGGCTTTAAAAGAAATACCACAGTCGGGCGTCTGAGCGACGCCACATAAAGGGCTTTAAAAGAAATGCCACAGTCGGACGTCTGAGCGACATCGCAGAAAGGGCTTTAAAAGAAATGCCATAGTCGGACGTCTGAGCGACATCACAGAAAGGGCTTTAAATTCACCAGTAAATAATACTCATAATAAACATTCAATCCATGAGAATAAACGGGTTAGTCCATCCACAGGGATAATCATTCAACCGGACTTAGCACTCATGCGATTTACCGGAGTCTCTGTCATCAAAACTGACAATTGATTAGGATAAGATGGAACGAAACTTGACATGGAATAGATGATTTGGAGGAATATATGACTCTGCAGAGTTTGTACAAATTTTTTCCCACAGCCAACGGATTTCCGTAGTCACGAAGGACTAGTTCCATTTACGGTATTTCGGAAGAAAACACAGCTAACCGGTACACACCCATCCTACCTCTCGATGCTAGGAATCACCCTAGTCATCGTCCAAGAAAAACTTTTGAGACGGGGAGATCACAATCTCGAATAGCATGGGATCAAATTTATATACGCGCGCTCTAAGGGGTGCCCCCCTCTCGGTCCCAACCGGAAACACCCATGCCCCCTGACCGGATGACTGGCTTCAATCTAGGGCCATGGAACCATCATCACGGCCTCTCCTCTTTGGTGTGTACCATGAAAGTGGTTTGCAACTTACTAAACCATATTCCTTGCGGAAAACATGTGGTAGTACAAGGAAGGAAATGATAGGTACTGGACCGATATGGTTTGACACTGAAGTCGCATAGTCTGGCGTAAGACTGGCATGCTACAACACTGCCATCGTACCCATCCTCATGCCAACACATGGCCATTCATATTCACATTCATCCACGTATGGATCATCGAACTCACTTACCTCATTATCACATAAAATAACGTTCATCGGTATGCTCACCAACATGCCATGAAACTAACTAAATGCAAAACATGCCAAGACACTCATCATATCAAAAGTTCAAACATGCTTGCCTGGTTCAGAGTAGTCGGAGCCTAGCTCGGTGAAGTTCGCGGCTCCGTCACCTCCTTCGGTATCTACGGTTTAAAGAAAATATATGCGCTATCGTAAATACCAAGGAATGCACAGAAAGTAAACCAAATATTTTTCAAATAAATCTAAAAAACTAGACAAAATTTTAAGGAGAACAGAAAAAGAATCAATCAAAAATACTTTTCTGATTAAAAGTTATAAGGGTTTTTGTCCAGGGACTTATCTGTAATGAAACAGAAGATTTCCAGGGGCTAGTTTATAAAAACAGAAAACGCTTCGGTAGCGACTACGCCAGCCCAAAGAGAAAACGCATTCTGCCCGAAGGCGCTTCCAGAAAACGATTCGAAAGAGAGAGCAGAGAGGCTGACGATGGGGTCCCACCCGTCAGGTTCAAATGTTCAAACGGGGTGGCAGAGTTCGCCGGCGCCCGAGAGCCGCGGTGGTCGCCGGCGGCGATCCACGGCGAGGCAGAGAGATCGGAGAGTACCTCCGTGCTCAGGGCACCCTTCCACGTCAGTTGATGGTGGTGGAGTCGGTCGGCGAGCACCACGTCGACAGCGAGCTTTGCTCCGGCGGACGGCGGCTCGGGTGGTCGAGGGGCTCGTCGGAGAGGGCTGCAAAGGTTAAATTGAAGAGGGGGTTGTGCTCCTGGCAGCTAGAGAGGGTAACGAACGGGGTTTGAGCGCCGGAGATGGCCTCACCAGAACGAATCGGGCTGGAGGCCGAGGCGGGGCGAGGCGGCCGGAGTTGGGGGAGGAGACCTCCTTGAGGTCCCCCTAGTGGCCTGGCGGGGTGTTGGTGAGTAGTGGAGGGGCTGCGTGCACGAGAGTGAGCTCGGGACCCCTTTATATAGGCGGTCCGAGGCGGTTGCCGTGAACGAGGATCACCAGCGAGTGATTACGATGGCGCAGTGCTCGGTCGGGGTGGTTAGGGGGTCGAGCGTCATCACGGAGGTTCAAAGGGTCCGTTTTGGTGTTAAACTGGCCGGGGTTTGGGTGTTAAGGGCGAGCTCGATGGAACGGGGATGGCGCGGGCCCGTCGGCGACGGAGAGCGCGTTCCGTGCTTGCCAGCCCCGGTGGCTGTGCTACGGGCGTGCGCTGGCATGCATGAGGCCACGCGGAGAGCCAGGGAGCGATGGGCGGCGCGGAACGGCGTTCTGCCGTGGTGTGCCTCCTGTCGGCCGCCACGGGAGGTCCCGACGCTGCAGAAGACGCCGGCAAGGGCGAGCCAGCGCGCTACCGACGCCAGGAAGGCTCCACGCACGCGTGTGAAGCTTCGGACAAGAGGAAGAGGCGGCGAGGAACGTGCCAAGGGCACTGTGGCCGCGTGACTGAAACTGACGGACGGAAGATGACACTGAAACTGAATTTTCTGAACTTTGAACAGTAACAGTGCCCACAAGGTGTTCGACCGAATGAAATTGGCCTCTAGTGATTTTTCCTTGAGCTGATTTTTGGTGGAGTGGCTTCTCCTTGCTCAAGTAGGCTGCATGATTTTTGGTGGAATTTTTGGAGCAGTGTGGATATGAATTTCACCAAATTTGGCAAATCTGGTCCAAACTTGCAGAGACTGTATTTTGAAAATTTTGAAAAGAGGAGGAGTGGATCAAGATGGTTCTGGGTTGTGGGTTCAAAGGACAATCCAGGAGAATTGGTTTGAGGTCAAAACTCAAATGAAAAAGTGTACTTGCTTTGAAAATCCCTCAGGCTCCAAATAATTTTCAGAATTGATTTGAGGGGAAAAATAATTAGAATAAAATCCAAAACCAGTTTGGATTAGTTGGGACAGAGAACTTAGGTTGATCACAAGGGGGAGGGGAGGTTTTGGAGGGGTTTTATCTCATGGGCAAAAATACAAAGCCAAGGGTGGCTTCAAAGATAAGAAAATCCCAAATTTTCATAGAGCTTCACTTAAAAATAAAACAAATTAGAACTCCCAAAAAAAATAACTTTTTAGAGGGAACTAACAGAGAAGAAGTTTGCAAAAGATCAACCACCAAAGTTTGAAAGAAATAAAATCCTTGCCAAGGCAAAAGGAGGTTTTTAAGAGGAAGGTTTTTCTGAAAAAGAAATTTTTTTAAAAAGGTCTCTCCTCAAAACCACAAAGTTTTTGATAAAAACCAAATAAAATTTTTGGAGTGTCACACGGAAGCGTTATGACAACGCGGTTGATGTAGTCGTACGTCTTCACGGCCCGACCGATCAAGCACCGAAACTACGGCACCTCCGAGTTCTGGCACACGTTTAGCTCGATGACGATCCCCGAACTCCGATCTAGCAAAGTGTCGGGGAAGAGTTCCGTTAGCACGACGGTGTGGTGACGATCTTGATGTTCAACTGTCGCAGGGCTTCGGCTAAGCACCACTACAGTATTATCGAGGACTATGGTGGAAGGGGGCATCGCACACAGTTAAGAGAACGATCTTAGAGATCAACTTGTGTGTCTATGGGGTGCCCCTTGGCCACGTATATAAAGGAGTGGAGCAGGGGGGAGAGGGTCGGCCCCTATGGCGCGCCCTGGAGGAGTCCTACTCCCACCGGGAGTAGGATTCCCCCCTTCCAAGTAGTAGGAGTAGGAGTCAAGGCAAGGGAAGGGAGAAGAGAAGGAAGGAGGGGGCGCAGCCCCTCCCCTAGTCCAATTCAGACTAGGCCTTGGGGGAGCGCCCAACCTCTCCTCTCTTTCCCCTAAAGCCCAATAAGGCCCATATACTCCCCGGCGAATTCCTGTAACTCTTCGGTACTCCAAAAAATACCCGAATCACTTGGAACCTTTCCGATGTCCGAATATAGTCGTCCAATATATCGATCTTTACGTCTCGACCATTTCAAGACTCCTCGTCATGTCCCCGATCTCATCCGGGACTCCGAACTCCTTCGGTACATGAAAACTCATAAAATCATAATATAACTGTCATCGAAACCTTAAGCGTGCGGACGCTACGGGTTCGAGAACAATGTAGACATGACCGAGACACGTCTCCGGTCAATAACCAATAGCGGAACCTGGATGCTCATATTGGCTCCCACATATTCTACGAAGATCTTTATCGGTCAGACCACATAACAACATACGTTGTTCCCTTTGTCATCGGTATGTTACTTGCCCGAGATTCGACCGTCGGTATCATAATACCTAGTTCAATCTCATTACCGGCAAGTCTCTTTACTCGTTCCGTAATACCTCATCTCGCAACTAACTCATTAGTTGCAATGCTTGCAAGGCTTAAGTGATGTGTATTACCGAGAGGGCCCAGAGATATCTCTCCGACAATCGGAGTGACAAATCCTAATCTCGAAATACGCGAACCCAATATGTACCTTTGGAGACACCTGTAGAGCTCCTTTATAATCACCCAGTTACGTTGTGACGTTTGGTAGCACACAAAGTGTTCCTCCGGTAAACAGGAGTTGCATAATCTCATAGTCATAGGAACATGTATAAGTCATGAAGAAAGCAATAGCAACATACTAAACGATCGAGTGCTAAGCTAACAGAATGGGTCAAGTCAATCACATCATTCTCCTAATGATGTGATCCCGTTAATCAAATAACAACTCATGTCTATGGTTAGGAAACATAACCATCTTTGATCAACGAGCTAGTCAAGTAGAAGCATACTAGTGACATTTTGTTTGTCTATGTATTCACACATGTATTATGTATCCGGTTAATACAATTCTAGCATGAATAATAAACATTTATCATGAAATAAGGAAATAAATAATAACTTTATTATTGCCTCTAGGGCATATTTCCTTCATTTACCTCCATCAAGAGGGCCCAAACCTGAGTAAAACATCGTGTCCCCTGCCTCCTGTTACCATCCGGCCTAGACGCACAGTTCGGGACCCCCTACCCAAGATCCGCCGGTTTTGACACCGACATTGGTGCTTTCATTGAGAGTTCCTCTATGTCGTCGCCGTTAGGCTTGATGGCTTCTACTACCATTGATAGCGATGCATTCCAGGGTGAGACTTTTCTCCCTGGACAGATCTTTGTATTCGGCAACTTTGCACTGCGGGCTAATTCGCTTGGCCATCTGGAGCAGATTGAAAGCTACGCCCCTGGCCATCAGGTCAGGTTTGGAAGTTCGAACTACACGGCCGACATCTGCGGAGACTTGATCTTCGACGGATTCGAGCCACAGCCGGGCGCGCCACACTGTCACGATGGGTATGACCTAGCTCTGCCGCCGAACAGTACCCTAGAGGCCACGCCCACATCAGCTCCGACCCTTAGCTCGGAGCCAACTGCGCCAATCGAGGACAGGTGGTTAGACACCGCCTCAGGGGCTGCAGTCTCAATGACGATTGAGCCGAACACCAGCCTAATCCTCTGCGCAGCCCGTGACCCCAAGGTGTCGGACTCTTTTTTTGACTCCGAACCGCCCGCGCCCTGGCCAATCGAATCCGATTGGGCGCCGATCATGGAATTCACCGCCGCGGATATCTTTCAGCACTCGCCCTTCAGCGACATTCTGAATTCACTAAGGTCTCTCTCTTTGTCAGGAGAGCCCTGGACGGATTATGGCCAACAGGATTGGGATGCGGACGATGAAGAAATCCGACGCCCACCCACCACCCACTTAATAGCCACTGTCGATGACTCAACTGACATGCTCGACTTCGACTCTGAATACATCGACGGTATGGACGACGATGCGGGAGGCAAAGAGGAACCACTGCCCATAGGGCGCTGGACGTCCACCTCATCATATGACGTATACATGGTGGACACACCAAAAGAAGATGACGACGAGGAACAGACGGACGCTTGTTCCCTCGAGAAGCAGTCAATGCGGCGGCGCAAGCGCCGCCCCAAATCCCTCGTCGGCAGAAATAACGATCATACAGACCCAGCGTTGGAGCATGGCGAACCATCGCCGGACCACGGCAATATGGAGAATCAAACCGGACAAACCAATTCTGTCAAAGATGATAGTCCAGACGACAAAACGCCGGACAAGCACCCGGGGCCGCAGAATGCCCGCCAAAGGCTCGTTGCCACCGCGAGGAGTCTGAAAAAGCAGAAGCAAAGGCTCAAGGCTGCGTAGGACACACTCCAAATCAGATGGAGTAAAGTACTCAACACAACAGCGAAGTACGGCGGCAATCGCCCCACCAAGAGCTACCCAAAGTGGAAGTTGCTACCTGAATTCGATGAGGAGGCCTCAGACCCCCCACAACCAAAAATTAAAACAGCCATCTGGCCAGATAGACGACCTCACGACCAACATAAAGCGGCAAGAAACGCCGCACATTAGCCAATACGCGGTCTATGCGAGTGCTCGCATCAAAAGGAGGGCGAAACCAGATCCATCTATGGACCACGCAAGCGTGCTCCAGCATACGATGCAACACAACAAACATCCGAACAACGCGGTACACCCAGATATCGGGGTGCCGCACACCCCCTATGTTTCACAGATGAGGTGCTGGACCATGAATTTCCAGAGGGATTCAAACCCGAAAACATAGAGAAATACGATGGAACAACAGACCCTGGGGTCTGGATTGAGGACTATATCCTCCATATCCACATGGCTCAAGGAGATGATCTCCACGCCATTAAGTATTTACCCCTCAAACTCAAAGGGCCAGCTCGGCACTGGCTTAAGAGCCTCCCCGAAAGATCCATTGGAAGTTGGGAAGAGCTCGAAGACGCCTTTCGAGCAAATTTTCAAGGGACTTATGTCCGACCTCCAGACGCGGATGATTTGAGTCATATAACTCAACAGCCCGGAGAGTCAGCCTGAAAGCTTTGGAACAGGTTTCTTACTAAAAAACCAAATTGTCGACTATCCGGACGCCGAAGCCTTGGCAGCGTTTAAGCATAGCGTCCGTGACGAATGGCTTGCCAGACACCTCGGCCAAGAAAAGCCGAGAACAATGGCAGCATTAACAAGCCTCATGATCCGCTTTTGCGCGGGCGAGGATAGCTGGCTAGCCAGATGCAGCACCAGCGACCCCAGTACATCCGAAGTTAGAGATGGAAATGGGAAATCATGGCGCAACAGCAATAACAAACACGGAATAAAGAAGACAGCACAAAGAGCACGGCAGTAAACACCGGATTCAAAAGCTCTCGGCCAGGTCAGCAAAAGCCGCCCTCTAAAGGCGCCAGAGATGAACTGTCCAGTCTAAACAAAATTCTAGACCAAATATGTCAGATCCATAGCACCCCTGGTAAACCCGCTAATCATACCCACAGAGAATGTTGGGTCTTCAAGCAATCCGGGAAGCTCAACGCCGTACACAAGGGGGAGGATACACCAAGCAAAGACGAGGATGAGCCTCTCAAGCAAGACACTGGGGAACAAAAGAAATTTCCACCAAAAGTCAAAACAGTAAATGTGTTACACCTGATCAAGGGAAGAAACAAAATAGCACTCCAAGAAAAATATGCCCAAGGGCCTATCACCGTGGAGTCCTGCCACTGGTCGTCTCAACCGATCACTTTCGACCATTGTGATTACTCAACACGTATCCGCCGTGCAGGATGGGCTGCCCTGGTATTAGACCCAATAATTGACGGATACCACTTCACACGAGTCCTGATAGACAGTGGCAGTAGTCTAAACCTGATATACTAGGATACAATCCGCGAAATGGGGTTAGACCCAACAAAAATTTGCCATAGCAATACTACCTTTAAAGGAGTAACGCCAGGCCCAGGGGCTCATTTCACGGGCTCCCTGCTACTAAAGGTTATATTCGGCTTCCCCGATAACTTCCGTAGCGAACATTTAACCTTCCACATCACTCTGTTCCAAAGTGGCTATCAAGCACTACTCGGACACGAAGCTTTCGCTCTCTTTAATGCAATACCACACTACGCTTCCCTCACACTCAAGATGCCCGGCCCACATGGCATCATTATAGTGAACGGAAGTATTAAGCGATCTTTGCGCGCCGAAGAGAGTGCGGCTGCCTTGGCAGCCGCACACTAAAAATGTCCTGACGAACTAAAGCATTTAACAGGTCGTCAAGACCTCGGACACAGTTAGACGAGTCCGGCACAGCTATATGTAATTCATACCGGATCAATGGTCACACCCCTATTACAAATACAAGGGGCTCAATGCGTGCAGACAAGTGGCAATTTTTACTCATCTTGAATTATATAAGGTTTCTTTAAAAACTATCTTTTTGCACGACAACTTTTTCACCTAAGTTCCTCTCTTTTACAGATGATCATCGTGCTACACCCGTCCAAGATACGGGACAACGGAGACACAGGCGCAAACGTGCAGCAGGGACCCGCTCCAAGGATTCTTTTTAGATTAAGACCCTGCGTAAACCTTTTTTACTGTCTCTTCTTGATACACATCCACCGAATTCTCAGCACAATTGGGAAGGATGCTGACGTCTTGGCATGTGGCCACGTCAGAATAATGCACATACCTAGACACAAGGGGCTTCTTACAAAGCGCACTATTTAGGCCCGGTTTATACCATAAAGACCGAATACCTTAGGGAGTGTTCGGCGTCGCGATTTTGGCCATATATGCATCAGCTCCGAATCATTTTCTTTGGTCAAATGTTGGGTTTGCCCGGCTCCTGTGTTTTTGTGCCTTATGTTCTGCTTTATCGGCTAAGGCAGCACTAGGAGAACTACTGCGATTGTGCCCTAGTTCATCCGGACAAGCACCTCAGTAGAGAAAGCCAAAAACTGACTGTCAAGATATAGCGTGAGACTGGTCAACCACTCGATGACCTATCGGAATGTTAGAATTCCTCCGCCTTAAAGAAGGGCCATTTTCTGGCCGGGCATGTACGCACCCCGAGATCAGGAGAGTGCGGAGCCACCAGGGGCTATCTAGTATAGCCCCACTGTCAAACTCCTATGGCTAAGTGAATGTGTTAAAGCATTATAGTCCAGTTGCCTCGTTTGCTGCGCTATGACCTCCTTAATAGAACCAAGACGTTGGGTTAAGTGTGAACACACGTTTTTTGCGAGCACCTCCGCATTATATACGTGGGGGTTGAAGCCGACGACTGCAATCTTTCAGGTTATATACATATATACACAAACGGCCGCACAGGACGCATCACATTACTTTCCGGCAAAAGTATAAATACAACCTTACTAATGGGAATACATGTCATTCAAACATAATATTCTTCGAGCACTGGGACTCTATCAAACGAGCATCCATCTCCGCCCGGTATGACTTGACACGGGCAAAGGCCATCCGCAAGCCTTCTATGCACGCCGACCTCTTCATCGCGTTGATGCGCGGCACCGCACCAAGGAACTGCTGCACTAAGCTGAAATAGCTGTTCGGCTTCTCCGGCCATAAATGATCTAAAACAGACCTCATGGTGAGTCCGGACAACCTATTAAGTTCGGCCCATTCGGCTAGCTGATCAGTCAAGGGAAGCAGATGCTCTGGAACGTTGAATTGCGACCAGAATAGCTTGTCCACTTCACGATCTGATTGATCTTGGAAGTATTCGACCGCATCTAGAGTGCTCGCCGCCAAGTCCATATATGCGTCTGCCGAACTCCACAGCCGATCCAGAGGGGCATACCGCGGATCTCCGAACATCCTCCGCAGCAGAAAGGGCTTCCCAGCCGCAATATCCCTGGCTTCGCGCAGCTCCTCCTTCTTATCCCTCATAGCAGAGCGACTGTCTTTGGTCGCCATAGTGGCCTTCTCAAGGTCCGCGGCCTTCACTCGGTTTTCTTCTTTAAGGAACTGGCAACGGTCGGCAGTGCCTTTTAATTCTACGGCCATCTTGGCCATCTTTTCTTTGCTTTCGCAATGGGCAGCCTTCTCGGCTCTTAACTCTTCGGCCACCTTCAAAGCAGCCGCATTACTAACCTTCGCTTGTTCCTTGGATCGGGCGAGTTCCGCCCGAAGGGTCTCCATGGTACCAGCTCCGTCTGCAGTCACAACATATTAAAGATACTGGCATCATGCTGCTCTTATTGTGTGACATTCACCAGAAAACATTACTTACCCTATGATTCGTCAAGCCGCTTGTTAACAAGCTCGATGTCTGCGTCTGCCGCATCCAGTTGCCGTTTTAATTTGGCAAGCTCACTAGTCCGGCTAGCCACCGGAGCTTCCACCACCTGCACATAAAGGCAGTCTGGTTATTGCCTGGGACTATGATCCTATGTTCGCCGCTGTTCTCGACGACAACCAGAGTCTCAGGGGCTACTATCTACACAAGGCACACCTAACATGTGCGGTACTATCACATATTATTTCACGTACCTCAAAGCCTGTTAGTAGACTCATAAAGGCTTCATGTAATTTGCTTTCGGCGGACGAAATTCTTTCCATCACCGTACCCATCAGCGTACGGTGCTCTTCTGAGATGTCCGCTCGCCCCAACAACTCCCTCAGAACGTCCGACCGCATATCAGACGGTGCCGGACTCTTTTGTTTGCTCTCTTCGGGAGCCGGATGCTGGGGACTTCGGGGATCTATGGGATTATCTTCTGTCCTCACCGGATCCGGAGAGGCCCTGCGTGAAGACACTTTAGGGTCGCCCGCTTCTTGAGCGGAGGAGTTCGGGGGAGGCGTTTCGCTCTCCATCATCTCTGGAAGAAGATCCCTCGAAGACGAGCTCAGCTGAGAAGGGCTAAGACCCAAACTGCAAGATATATGCGGCGGTTATTTTCTCAGAGGAAAGATAGTATACCTTCACTATTAAAGTATTGTTTGGATCACTTACGACTCATTGGAGGTCTGATCCCCCCGCGGACTTTGTGCGGTAAGAGCACCCCCCGAGGCAGGACCCTCCGTTGGAGACTTCTCTCGTTTGGAGGCCTCGGCTTCTGGATCCTCGGAAGCAGTCCTCTTCCTCCCCCGGTTATCCTCCTTTAAGGAGGCGTTTATTCCCTTAGTTGAAACTAGCAGCGATGGGGGCCCGCTTCCGCCCATACTATTCCCCCTGTATCTTCCTTCGAGGGCTCCAGGCAAGCTGCGAGCTCGAGCATCTTTTCCAATACCGGATTCTCCAAACCCTCAGTGAGGGGGGCCGAACATCGAATCATCTTTGCCTTTGTTAGCCAGTCCTGGTCAAAGAGCGATCTCTTAGAAATAACTTCATGATGAATAAAAGGCGGTGTGTTCGGCTAGAGGATTTCTTACTTGTTCAGCGGTGCGGTTACTGATTAGGCCCATGTCCTCAGTAGCATCCGGACACTCTATTTGAGGTCCAAAGAATGACTTGTACATCTCCTCATGCGTCAGGCCGAGGAAACTTTGAATGGCACGCGGTCCTTCTAGGTTGAACTCCCACAAGCGAAGGGGCCGGTGTTTGCAAGGCTAGACTTGACAAATTAGCATAATTTGTATTACCACTACCAAATCAAAATCTCCCTCGAAGAGATCTCGAATGCGGCTTTGCAGTATCAGCACGTCCTTGGCTGGAACCCAGCTCAGACCTCTGCTAATCCATGACATTAGTCATGATGGGGGGCCCGAGCGGAAAGCGGGGGCAGCCGCCCACTTGGCTCTTCTGGGAGCTATGACGTAAAACCACTCCCGCTGCCATAATTCGGACACCTCTGGAAAGGAACCTTTCGGCCATGGAGCTCCTGCCATCTTGCCTATTGATGCACCTCCGCACGCTGCATGTTGCCCCTCGATCATCTTAGGCTTCACTTCAAAGGTCTTGAGCCACAGGCCGAAGTGAGGGGTAATACGGAGGAAGGCCTCACACATGACAATAAATGTCGAGATGTGGAGAAAGGAGTCCGGAGCTAGATCATGGAAATCTAGCCCATAATAGAACTTCAAACCCCTGACGAAGGGATCTAGGGTGAGGCCTAGGCCTCGAAGGAAGTGGGAGACGAACACGACGTTCTCGTTAGTTTCGGGAGTAGGGACGACCTGCCCTCGAGCAGGAAGCCGATGCGAAACCTCGGTGGTCAGGTATCTGGCCTCCCTCAACTTCTTGATGTCCTTTTCCGTCATGGAGGAGGGCATCCATCGGCCTTGAAGGCTGGATCCGGACATGATTGAAGATCCGGAGCACCTAACCTGGGCTTTGGGTGTTGGAACTCGAGGCGGGGGAAGGGTTCGATTGAGCACGAGAGGAAAAAAGCGAAAACCTTGTCCCTTTATAAAGAGGGTGAATATCAAGCGACCTCTCCATAGCCGTTTAGGACTTGCCTATAATCTAGGAGTCCTAGACACGGTTGGATTACCCACGACCGCATTAATGAGAATCCCATAATTGGCGAAACACGATCTCTGCTTTGATAAGACGTGTCAAGAAACCGCCTCGCATTATGTGTGGAGCTGGTTGAAGAAAAACGGTTCGAATAATCACCGGGCCATGACATAACGTCATGCTGCCAAAACGAGTCAGCAAATTGGATTTGCGAAAATATTGTTCTCTCTACGGCGGTATGTGGGACTTATTTTGTAGGGTCGGACACTATCATCGTATTCAAATTCTTCTGTGATGTATTCGGAGAAGGAACCCGCCTTGCAATGCCGAAGACTATACTGTGCGCCGGACTCATCGTCATTGAAGCCTGGTTCAGGGGCTACTGAGGGAGTCCTGGATTAGGGGGTCTCCGGACAGCTGGACTATCTCCATTGGCCGGACTGTTAGACTATGAAGATACAAGATTGAAGACTTCGTCTCATGTCCGGATGGGACTCTACTTGGCGCGGAAGGCAAGCTAGGCAATACGGATATGGATATCTCCTCCTTTGTAACCGACCTTGTGCAACCCTAACCCTCTCTGATGTCTATATAAACCGAAGGGTTTTAGTCCGTAGGACAACAACCACAACATACAATCATACCATAGGCTAGCTTCTAGGTTTAGCCTCTCCGATCTCGTGGTAGATCTACTCTTGTACTACCCATATCATCAATATTAATCAAGCAGGACGTAGTGTTTTACCTCCATCAAGAGGGCCCAAACCTGGGTAAAACATCGTGTCCCCTGCCTCCTGTTACCATCCGGCCTAGACGCACAGTTCGGGACCCCCTACCCGAGATCCGCCGGTTTTGACACCAACAGGCGCCGATTAGGCCGCAGCTTAATTCGAGGAAACGGCGATGATGATGCTCTTCTGGTGGTGTTGGTGAAGACGGCAGTGTGGGAATGGATGTGGCACGAAAGACGAGGGGAACATCGGGGCAGCTCCTTGGAGGTGGAGGACGGGGTGGCTGAACCGGCAGGATGATGAGATCGACGACGGATCCTCATCCGGTATGGTTGATGAGTTACGTCGAGGTGTTGCTGTGGACGATGTCGTCGGGAAGAGGCTTCGGCTGGGTGGCGGACGGAGCAGGGTGTGGGGTTTCGTCGTGGGTTTTCGCGGCCTCGGTGTACGAATGGGTGGGGGGATGGGATGGCAGTGGGGAACCATGGCTTAGAGACGCGCTTGTCCGAAATGTGGGGTAAGTTACAAAAGTACCCCCACCGATTTGAGGCGGTTCTTTCGGTTCAGGGGTACCACGGGCATTTTGCGTGTCGGGATTTCATAGTAGGTGGGAGTTTTCGTGCGCGTTGTCATTTCGGAATAGCAAGGCGCTGGTTGAGATGGAGGGAGTTGTCAGAGCACAACAAGACAAAGATATATCTTAAATATTTCGGGCTAACAAGGCGCGGATTGAAATTTCCGGACAGGCATAACGTGTACTGTACCAAATCAATGCGCACTACAAATGTCATTCAAAACTTTGAATTCATGTTATGTTCAATTAAAATATTTCGCTACGTGTATAATGCATGCAACCTACTACTCGAATGAACGTTTAGTGCATTCCAAACGTATATACTACCGCTTCAATATGAACTAAATTTGAATTCGTTTCTCCATTTGGATAAGATCTACAGTAATGATTGTTGTGAAGTCAAAGCATTTGAATTCGTTTCTCTATTATAATAAGATCTACAATCATCATTATTGTCAAGTTAAACCATCATTTGTGTATTATCTTCACAGCACACCACATGATTTGTCTCGAGTTACATATGAACTATGTGTACTATATGAACTCGAACTAGATTTTTTGAATCCATTTTATTTTGATTTCAAATCACATTACATTTCTAGCTCTAGCTAGATCTTCATAATCTAAACCATGTCTCATATGTATAATGTGTTTATCACATTATGTATGGTGCCCCACCCCCTACGCCAACAAGTATTTAGATGTGAGTATCAAACACCACACATTACCACAAATTCAAATAAAATGTGAGAATGTTCGATATATAGTATTGTTTAGATTATTCAATATTTAGTTCTAAGTTGCAAACGCCACACATTATCACAAATTCAAATAAAATGTGAGATTGTTTGATGTATAGTATGGTTTAGATTGTTCGGCATTTAGCTGTGAGTTGCAAACGCCATGCATTATCACATTATGGTATAACATGTGCACAACACGTGTATCACCGCTATGTTCATTCATGCAATGTTTAAAACACTATGATCTCCTATTCAAATATATGAATCTGCTTTCATGTCAAATTATGATCTTTGTTAGTCTCTTACACCCACACAATCCTCTAACCTTTGTAGCAACCACTAACTTTCTCTCGTGCATGCACACACCCTCCTCGCCCTCCCCCTCCCTCGGCATTCTATACACCGGGCACATTCATTTTTTTCTTTAGGTCGTTCTCCAAGAGTCTCCACAACTCCTTTCCGATCGATAAACCTCTCCAGCGATGCCTGCCTACAACATACACACACACACACCTTCTCGTGTCTCTCATACGGTCAGACACATGTGTAAACTCTCGCCCCTCTTTTCATCGATCTCACAACCGCACACTCCTCCCCCTATCTAGCTACTAGTTGGTCCTCTCGCCCCACCTCCTAGATCCATTCTCTCTGTCTATCCGTCTCGCTGGGCCTTATTTACCTCTAACAAATGGACGTACACCGACCGATCTCTCGCTGTACATATAGCTAGCTAGGTCCTTATAACTCGTTTTTACCCACACATCAATCGATCTACCTAATTAGTTGTGTCCATCCTTTCCTGCGACAAACAACAATTGATCTACCGATCTAGTTAGGTTTGCTTACCAAACACACGGTTCCCCTTCATCATCCATGGATGCGTCCCGACAGATCTATGACGCACAGGCACACACAGAAACACATCCCCACTCTTATTGATAACATTGCAGTTCCACCCTCAGTTTGTCTAGTAGGCCTCTCCCACCATCTCCGAGAAGCAACTCCATCACCCATCCAGCACTCTACCCCTCTCCCTCCCTCTCCCTCCCTCTCTCTCTCTCCTCTCTCTCTCTCTCTCTCTCTCTCTCTCTGTCTCATCATATTTCCCGTCCTTCAGTTATGTATGGATGTTGACCGATCTCCCTCAAGACATAGCTGGGTCTCTCCTTCTCAACACATATACGAGTCGTTCTACCTCTATAGTTAGGCCTCTGCCTACCCCTCCCCCCACACACACCGATACATCGAGCGCTCTAGTCATGTCTCCCTGCCACACACAAACTTGACATGTGCCCACTAACGTTCCGGTAGGCCAGTCACCCTATATCTTTGACTTGCACACACACAATTTTGATGGCTCTCTTCATCGATCTCGCACCCACCAACTTGATCCTCTCTTCGACTCTATCGATAGCTATGACCCCTCCCTCTCTTCTCGTGGATTGCCCGACCCTCTATGTATGATATGGATAGGCCTCCATTTCACACACATTGCATGCAAAATTTTGTTTGAGATGTCATCGACACATATTCCCAAAAATAATTCACGAAATCAACCCCCACCCCACCCCCACCCCAAAACAAAAAACACTCACGAATGCGGTTTGTATCTCTCACACACACCCACGTAGGTGGGGGAAGTGCACGAAGAGAAGAGGTGCATGCACGACACACGTACTCCCATCTCTTTCCCAACCACACCCGCGCGGGTACATGGCGGAGCTCATTTCTGTACGAAAAAGGCAACCCACGTGGTAATTTGGCACGTGTACAGGTTGTCCACTTGGTGGAGGGAGGATCGTCTACCAGAGGTGAACAAAAAAATTGCGACTTGACGTGTTATGTTAAAAAAAGAGGCAAACCATGTGGGGCCTACCTTAGAGGCAAGGCTCTATACACTGGAGTACTTTTCATGTGTCCCATCAACTCGCAGAACAAGGAGAAGCTTGCTTAGTACGCTGTCTCCCCCGTTCCTAAATATAAGTCTTTGTAGAGATTTCACCATGAACCACATGCGGATGTATATAGATGCATTTTAAGTGTAGATTCATTGATTTTGTTCTGTATGTAGTGGAATCTCTACAAAGACTTATCTACTAGTAATAGCTAGCCCCCACTACTAGGAATTCTCTATCCTCTCCTTGAGCCACATCATCAAAATTGATGTAGCCGTTAGATGAAGTAAATCAGTCCAATAATAGCCGTCTGATCTAGATGTTGAGAGGCTCCGCACTAAGCCACATGCAAGCATGCAGAAATACCGTGGCACATGCATGTGAGTGGGTTTTAAATCACATCAACATGCCTGCATGCAAGCATGCACCGGTAGCATGCATGTAAGTGAGCTTTTAAGTCCCATTAACATGTCGAAAAGAAAAATATAATCCCATTACACAGTAGGAGTTGGCTAAACTTTTTTCCTTACGTGGGATGATCTAAATGATGATGGGAGTATATTTAGTTTGGCTACGACATTTGTCATGCAGTTAGGTGTCGCACAGTGATAGTGTGAGGTGGGCCATGTAATCAATGAGCCTCCGTGTTTTCACTGCTCTTGCACGCCTCTGCTGTAAGAATGGAGAAAATTGTGGTCTAGTAGTAGTACCTCCTTTCGCCGAAAGCGTGGGACATCCAGCAATCCTACCACCTCAGTAATAAAGACCAATGAGCCGTCAAATCACATAGACCTAGCAGTAAGTTGGACGGACAAAGCAACCATCACTCTTGCGCCAGTGAGAGGTCGCGTCCACTCTGCCCGGGCATGAATGCGGCACCGATTCTTTGGAGCGGCGCTGACCTTTCGGGCGGGAAGCGCGCGGGCGATGGAGGGGCTTTGGGTGGGCCAGGCTGGTCAGGAGCGGGTGTGGCAGCTGTCCGCATGTCCCTACCGGACACGCCCAGAAACGAGAGGATGCACCGACTCTCGCGGCCAAAATCGTACGCTACACAACATCTCTCTGTAGGAGTAGGTCGATCTGTCGCTCTCTCTAACACACACATGCTGTTAAACACACACACACGCGCGCACACGCGCGCACCTTGGTCCCGTTGCACCTTCTAACGTGACTTATTACACCTAGACGGAGGGAGTAGTAAGTATACGAGATACAGTGGCACACTGACTTAAGTCGAATACAAGTGCCCAAATTTTGTGTGCATGTTATAATAAGGATTCACTTAAAATAGTACGTGAGAGAACAGAGGGATCAATTGGACAGTGTTCCCGAGCAGTAGCGAGATGTGTGAGGTAAGAAACACCGCTGTCGCTTTTAATTTTTCTTATTAATTTGTTTGTTTCACCCTCTGACTGGTGGGACCCAACGTACTACGTGGAGAGAGGTAAGGTGACTAAGGCTGCATTATTTTTGCACCACTGTGGATAGTGTTACCACCAAAGCCACATGACACGATTATGATTGAAATCCCAATGACTCCCACACACACAAAAAAACACGGCATGCTTGTCACACGAATACAGGAATGTATAAAAGGTTATTTCCCTCTCGTTGAACAAAACGGGAGGGTTGTGTAGCTGGTTAGCCTGTTCGCTCATCAAACTTGAGGTCTCGGGTTCGATAACTACACTTGAGCATAATTTGTGCCAGGAGGATTCTTTGACTGGTCAAAATGTTTTCTAGGGTTTGCACACTTCACACTCTCTCTCCAGTATATATATACACGCTGGAGCCTCAACGCTTGTAGTTGCTCTCTTCACACTCTCTCACCCTCTCCCGCTGGAGACTCAGCGCTTGTAGTTGCTCTCTTCACACTCTCTCACCCTCTCCAGATCTAAACAAGACTTTGTTGGCCTCTCTCTCCCCTCACTTCTGCTCAAAGAGCCGGCCGGATCCGTCCGCCAGGAAGGGAAGGAGGCTTAACGTTGTCGCCGTCGGTGAGGGACTACCGGCACAGTTGTTCACTTTACACCCAGCGGCGGCGCGGGAGGGCCTCCGACCCCTTCTTCTTTGCCGCCGTCCCGTCGCCCACTGAACCACGCCCCGAGAACCTTAAGGTATAATTTACTTACTCCACATGCATTTCTCTAGCTGCATGTATACCATGAATCTAGGACGTGCTTCAGAGAGGAAAGGAGTGGGGGAAAGTAGTGGGGAAAGTTGTATATAGCATGAATCTAGGACGTGGTTCAAAGAGGAAATGAAGGGGGAAAGTTGTATAGCATGAATCTAGGACGTGGTTCAAAGAGGAAAGGAATGGGGGAAAGTAGTGGGGAAAGTTGTATCGCATAAATCTAGGACGTGGTTCAAAGAGGAAAGGAAGGGGCGAAAGTACTAGTTCAAAAAGGAAAGGAAGGGACAAGGCTGTAGAGTTTGAGTAGGACTAGATTTGCTGCGCTCACATATGGAAAGGTGTCTAAAGATAACAAAACTGGGACCAACACAAATATGCTCCTTGCTTGTTTGTTCTTTGTTGCAACAGACTGTGCATGACCATAGTAGATCGGTAGATGCACATGGTGTTGGTGCGTCCACTGTCCCGTGCAACTCATTAGCTGTTGTTAATCTAAGGTCCTGTTTGGTTAAAAACTCCCTAGTCCCTACCTGTGTGGTTCCAGGGACTAAACATGGACTAGAGGTTATTAAATGACATGCTAAAAGACCATGTTACCCCTAGTAATGAGCTAATAGAGACAAGGTGCGATGCGTGGTAGGGGCAACTGTTGGAAAAAGTCCCAAAAAGACTCCCTCGGGGACTTCTTTCTTTAGTCCCAAATGCCCACTTTTAGTCCCTAAAAGTCCCTCCTGTTTGGTTTAGATGGGACTGACACAGAGTTTTTTTAGTCCCTACACCAAAATGTCCCTGTGAACAAACACCCTCTAATAATGCCGCTAGAAAATTAATGCAATGCCACAGTTAAAAGCAAATTGCATGTTTAACAAATTTTATTGTTAATATAATCTCTATGTTAATATTAATCAATGCCACCGTTTGATAAAGGCTATTGTCTTGCTTTCTTTCTTAGATAAGGTAGATGCTTCTTTTTGTTGGCTTCTATGTCATCCACCGTTATTAACCACTAATTGTTTCCTTTGCACCTCTGTGTAAACAGGGTTATCTACTTCACCTCGTTGCCATTGTGACCTTTTGTTGCACTGCACAAAACACTTTTGTTTTAAGAGTGTTTTGTGCAGTTCAACCAAAATGTCACAGCGACAACGTTGATTGATTGCTTGATCTTAGTGGAACTGTACAAGAGGAGATCTTACTTCCTATTCGTTAAGGCGAATTTGGTTCAGATCTTCTTGTGAGTTGTTTGAGTTTCGCATCATGAGAGATCAGTACTAGCCTTCTTTCACATGATTCTGCAGTGTGCTTTCATATGTTGTGCTACTTGTACGATAATGTTGCTTGATTTTAGTGAACTGCACAAATGGAGACCAGACTTCCAATTTGTATGTGCACCGTAATATCCCATTGAGGTAAGATAAGGATATTTCACAACTGCTGGCCTGTATTTTTCCATTTTCATCAGAAAATTAAGTTTAGTACTATACTTGTGCTCCCTAATTGACATGCCAAATCTCACATTGAAGGCGAAGCTTGACTGTTATTGAACCAAGTGATGAAGGGGAAGAACAAGCGGAAGAAAAACAAAAATCAACTCTCAGTGATGTAATGAAGCACTGGAACTGTGACGACACAAGTAATGATATAGTTTTGCATCTTAATTTATTGCTATGGCTGGAACGAGCAATTGTTTTGCCACTGATTTGATACCACTCTTAATGTAATATGTAATTATCTCTACTTGTGCAAACAAGGATCTTCTTTGAAGATACCATATATTTTAGTGGAACTGCACAAGAAGATGTTGGAAACATTAAACTAATCGAGAAGTATATAGTAAGCATGGCCACCACCGTAGATAGCAACAGATGGTTCCGGAGAAGTGCTTCATCTGTATGCTCTACACAATAAGCCTCCTGACAAAGGTTGGTACTCGCCCACTGATTTCATCCATATGATTGAGCTTTGTCATCTCTATCGGTGTTGTGCTACTGTTTAGATACTGTCATGAAAAAGTGGTATTGTCCTTGAGAAGTGCTTCATCTGTGCTGTTTTAAATATTTCCTTTCCTTTTTTTCGAGCAAACAGGGATGCTAGCATTTAGTAGTCCTCTTGTCTTTGCATAACATGATCATCTTCATTTGAAGAAGAATATGGAGTACGTGAAGTGACTAGTTCCGATTATGCCAGGATGAAGAAGACCTTCTATCTTCTCATCAGAAGGAGCAGTTGAAGGATGGTTACATTACTCCCCACAAGACCAAACTAACTTCAGCTCAGAAGGACTGACAAATCTCCATTTTTTGCTATGATGCGCGAGTACAATGTTGTTCTAGGATTCTTTCTGGTGAGTTCCATTTTTCTAAAAGTGTGCTCTACATGGACCATGTATGTGCCCGTTGAAACTGTCAATTCATAGTACAGTTTGCTTTATACTAATCACTTTTTTGTATATTTGCAAACAGGGGTTCTCAGCTTGATTTCAATGGGAACTGCACAAAATGTTCATGAATACATCGAATCATTCATTTCCACCACAAGAAAGGAGGTGCTGATAAGTTCAAGGCGTTCCAACATATAAGGGCGAAATCATTCAAGCTACGCGCGAATTTGGTTGATTTTGGTGGAACTGCATAAAAAGTACAGCTGGTTTATTTAGCACGAGGTGCCATGTCAATGTCCGAACTGATGGCAAACCTTGCCCATTCCACAATCGTAGGCATTTGATATTTTGGAATGGGACAACCTTGTCAAATTTTGCTCATTGATTTTAGCAAGACATGCATTTGATATTTTCGAATGGGACGCCCTTTGCTGTCAGCAGCGTCGATCAATTTTTTCTTTATTCTTTAGTTGTGAAGTAAATATTGCCTCTGACATGTGAGTCGCTGAGATGCATAATCATCGATTGTTTTGAATGTTCTCTATGAATTGCCAGGCCTGTGTGTTTGATTGCAATGTACAGAAACGCTAAAAAGCTGCTCCAACTCTTTGTACTCCTTCTGTTCCTTTTTTACTTTGTACATTGTGAAATTGCATACTTTTTTGTATAAGATTGGTCAAAGTAGAGATACTTTGACTGCAGACAAAACTTGTATGCAGACTAGAAAGGACCGGAGGGAGTACATGTGAAACTGCTGCAAACGAGGTGATCACCCTGGGAATAATGCTAGTACGTATTCTTTTGCATGTTCATCCAATGCCAGTGATACAGGAATTCAAACTAATCGAAATAAATTCATTCATACACGGTCGGATTTCATATAAACATGCCAGATTTCATTACATTTCATACATTCTTCAACTAAAAAGGGGTGCGCCGGAGGTATAATTAATTAACCGAAGCTAGCCACCTATGTCCCGCTGAGCCGAACAGAAGCTTCAGTGACTTAACTGCAGGTGCAGTTGCGTAACTGACATGTGGCCTGTTGGCCCATGTGTCAGTCAGCCAACTGCACCAGCAGTTAAGTAGAAGCAGTGTTCTTCTCCAGCGCAGCTCTCCGACTCCACGTCGCCGCGAAGAAGCTAACCGACCGTCAATGGTCAACCCGCCTAGCTTGGCTTTAACCGGAGTGTAGCAGCGGTGGCCTTACTTGGACCCGAGCGGCGGTGACCTACCGTGTTCTACTCTTCCTCATTTTCTGTGTGGCACGACCTTGTTGGCAGCCGGGCGGGGCCTCGGTAGAGTCGGTGATGTCCTTTGTCTCGTGGCCGGCAGGGTGGGGCCTCGGCTGAGCCGGCGATGTCCTCTGCTTCGTTGTTGTCGGGGCGGGGCCTCGGCTGAGCCGGTGGTGTCCTCTGCCTCGTTGTTGGCGCCGCGGGACCTCGGCGGAGCAGGGCCGCGTCAACGCCAGCGGAGCGGGGACTTGTCAGAGCCGGCATTGTCCTCTGCCTCGTCCTCAGTCTCGCCAAACAGCACCTCACCCGCTTCATCGCCCTCTTTGCTAGCCTCTTTTTAGGCGGCCGCAGCCTCCGCCACCTGCATGCGGTACCGCCAGCGCTCGAGGCGGCCCTTGCAGGCGGAGTGGTACGAGTCAAGCAGCGCCTCCTGCTCCGCCCACTCCGCGATGATCTGCTCCTCCGCCTGCAGGTGCTCCTGCAGGAGATGGTGGTTGTAGGCGGCGTCGGCCTGCGCCTCCCGGAACTACCCCTCATGCATCTGCCTCACCCTGTCCATATATTGGGCACGGGCCTCGCCGATGGGCATGGTGCAATGCACCGGCGAGGATGGCACGGAGGAGGGGGTTGGCGCCGGATCATTGACTACCATGTTCTCCATTGGGACGTCGTCGTCCTCCGGCTGCCTGCCGGCCAGCCGGTCGGCAGCAATGGATGCCATCTCCTTGGGGTCCGTCGTCCGCCCTTCCCAAAGAACGCTGGAGCGTGAGGAAGCCATGATGGGAAGTAGTGGTGTGGACAGGAGAAAGGGAACAGATGCGGATGACTGCGGCTATGGCCGGCGCAGCAGTTTATATAGCAATGGTGGGCGGGCGAAGGGACGGACGTGTGGCGCCAGAGTAGCCACCTCGGCAACCGCGTATCATTAAAGTGGGCAGTAGATGGATGGATGGACGGCACTTGTGTTGTTTGAAGGCGGAGCAATCGCCTGCACCGGGAAGCGGGGCGGGCGGCGCTGACTGTTTCGGGCGAAAAGCGCGCGCAGGCGAGGAGATGACTTTACTTGGAGAGGATGACAATGGGGACCCACCAGGTCCATAGCCTCACGTACGCAAGTGCCTACTTATTATATATATGTAACTATAACTTATTTTGCTTCCTCCTGGTTTCCTGACATCACGGTCTCACACCATTGTCAACCTTTGTAGCACTCCCTCCTTTCCGGTTTATAGGGCTTATCTCAAAACTTTAGTTTTTCCATTTTATAAGGCTCAATTTGGTTGTTCCCCATCACATGTTCAGACTTCAAGGTGCATTAAATCATTGCATGCAAGTATTAAGAGAAAACTGACCAATGCATGCACTTTATGCATACATGCATTGCAATTAATGCATTCGTAAACATAATTTTTTGAGGAAAACAAGAATATTAATTGAGTGCTTTTGCAAACTACAAAAAATATTCCACCACTCATCATCTACCTTGGTTGGTGAGATTTTTGGATTGAGCCTTATAAACCGGAAAGGACGGAGTAGTCAATAAACGAGAGTATTGCACAAGAAGCGGCCGACAGCTGGGACCAAGCAGCTCGAGCAGTATTTGTGTTTTTGAGGTGTGAGCACTGCAGAGTTTTTCGATGTTTAGCCCAAATATTAATTTTTCTCCTCTGAACAACAACAAAAACATCGCTGCAGGTATTAACTAGGCGGGCTGTGGCCTGTCTAGCCCAGGCTAGATATCCAGCCCAGATATTAATTTTTTTCAAGCTAAAAATGGCTAGCCCAGCTATACTTTTTTAGGAATAACCAAGAAAGGTGAAGTTGTTATTCTTCACCCTGCTGGGCTGCAAATCTTTCCTAGGAGGGATGCATTAGGCTTAATAAGAAAATGGGCTTTAAGAAATAATAAATGGGATGTAATTATAAAAACTGGGCAGTAACTATAAAAAAAATGCACCAAACACATGATTACTTTATAAAATATTATTTTTGGATATTGAAAATTTTAATTTCATTAATTGTTGCGAGCGCAATGTTTCATTGGATTTTTACTTAATATAAAATTATATTGAAATTGTATTTAATCTGACTAGAAATTTCGGGATAAAAATATTTCGGATACCATCAAAACGTGGGAAATTTTATTGAATTCTATTTTGAACGGCTGGTTGAAATGGGCTGTACTTTTAACAAACTATAAATGGGCTGTAGTAAATTCCATTAGAATTCAAAAATGGGCTACACATTCTTACAAATCTCAAATGGGCTATAAGTTCTCGGCCACACACTTCTGGCCTTACTAAGTTGACGCGTCCCCTAAAAAAACAGAGTTGACGCGTATGCAAGGCTTTGTCAACTTATAGTCAACACACGGTTCTAGCAGCAGTGGCCGTTTGATGTCCATCCAATGGATGTCGTGCTTCTTCTTCAATCTCGGATATTCTAGCTTCACCCACCCAAAAAATGATTCCTCTCCCTGACATCTGGGGCACACCATTTCGGAAGCTGACCCATGGGCCTACTAAGTTGATATACCAAGGGCTTTGTCAACTTAGTCAATATAAATGATTCTAGCTACAGTGACCATACAATGTCCATCCAACGGCCTTCGTGCTTCTTCAACCTCTGGTCTTCTTGCTCCAGCCGCCCAAAGCAGCGCCAGTTGTGCCGCCTACTCCTGCCTCCCGTGGTCGGCTGTGTTGCCGCGGAGGCCTCACCGCCCCCTACCACTCCCACCGCTGGCCAGGCCATCCCTCCACTCACCCACACCCCCTGTTATTCTGCGGCGACGGCAGCGCAGCCGAACCAGTGAACCCTCGTACTCCTCTCCGCGTGTGCATCCATTGTCGTGTCTTCCCCGGCTCCGTGTTGTCCCCTTCCTAGGCCTCGCCATCGTCCACAGCCCTGGTGCTCTCGGCGCGGTGTGGTCAATGTGGTCAAGGAACGACTTCCATCGGACGTGGACTGTACGTGGAGAGGCTGGCAGCTGGGTCCACGGTGGCTCCAAGGAAGTGCCTCCTTAGTATGCGCAAAATAATTATTCCTCCACCTGACAGCGGGGACCCACCGGACGGGCCACCGTATTTCGCGAAAAAATGATTCTCTCCCTAACTGCTGGGACCCACGAGCTACATCTTCACATGCAAGGAAGTGCATCCGGAAAAAACGATTCGCCCCCCTGACTGCTGGGACCCACCAGCTACATCTTCGCACGCAAGGAAGTGCCTGACAATCGGGACCCACCTGGTCGAAGCATACGTAGAGTAGTCATTCTGGTCGCGAACGTGTACGTACATATATACTGGTGGATGTAGAGGCGCGCACGTGTCATAGTAGAGGCGCGTACGTGTCGTAGTAGAGGCGCGCACGTAGCATGTACACGTACGTACAGCGGCCAGGGTGCAAGAAAGAAAATACGGCCACGTATGTGTACATACGGGCGGGGTCTCGAACGCCTACTCGCGCATACGTACGGCCAGGGATCGTGTACATGGCTGGGTCAGAACGGAGAAACATCGTCGTCGTCGTGTTCATGGGGAGGCAACGGAATGCATCATGTTCATGGGGAGGCAACGGAATGCGTCGTGTTCATCGGGAGGCAACGGAACGCGTGGGAGCCAACCGGCTGGGTCGGAACGGAATGCGTGATCGTGTTCATCGGGAGGGCTTGGAAGGAACAGGCGATGGAAACAAGGCCTGGTGTACTGCAAAACGGAGGAAATGGACCTCCTACGTTCGGAACGGGGTCCTGTTGATTGGGAGGGGTGTGGCGTACCGCAAAACGGAGGAAATGGACCTCCTACTGTCGAAACGGGGGTCCTGTTGATCAGGGGTGGTGTACCGCAAAACGGAAGAAACGGACCTCCTACGATCAAAACAGGGGTCCTGTTGATTGGGAGGGGTGTGGCGTACCGCAAAACAGACGAAACGGAACTCCTACGGTCGAAATGGGGGTCCTGTTCATCGGGAGGGGTGTGGCGTACCGCAAAACGGGACTCCATCGGATACTGTTCATCTCCACCGTCGACCTCCTTCAGCCTCCACGGGCTCCTGTTCATCCAGCCTCCACCGCGCGCTACTCCACCGACTACTGTTCAACCACCCTTCCACGGGCACCCCTCCACCATCTACTATTCGTCCAGCCCTCCACACCACGAGGTCCTCTTCAACCACCCCTCCACGGGCACCCCTCCACCGTCTACTGTTCATCCAGCCCTCCACCACACCATGGGGTCATGTTCATCCAGAGGCAACGCCACCGCTCACTGTTCATCCAAACCCCCCCGCAACACTCACTGTTCATCCCAGAGGCAGCATCGATCGGCTTCAGTTAGCAGCAGTAGCGAAGGAATCGCTCGATCGGGTTTAGTTAACAGCCATCGATCGATCGCTCGGGTTCAGTAACGCGTAGCCTGCAGTGCAATCGCTCGGGTTCAGTTAGAGCTAACTGTCAGGACCCCGATTCCAAGTCACATCGATATGGCCGGTAACACCTCATATCACTTTGCGGCCTCACGCACGGTATTCCCACGGGTGTCGCCTTACCATGGCCTGGGACCGTATGCGCCTTTTTGGCTCACGTATATGATAGTGTCGCTAGCATCCATATGACAGAGAACCCGGGCCGACATGGCTAGTCGTGAACCCAAAGCGGCACTAACCTATGGGGACAGGCATACATGAATCACATCAAGCATGTCGGTCAGCAGCGTGTGCATCCGGGCTGTAGCACTGGGCTAACAGGACTCCGGGAACCCGGGCTGTAGCAGGCTAGGCAGGACTCCGGATGTCACCGCGTGACATTTCCCCGAAGGGACAGACACAGGAACGAAGTGAAACACATGCCGGCCAGTCAAGTGTCCTGAGCAGTAGTGCTGGGCTAGCAGGACTCCGGTGAACCGGGCTGTAGCGGACTACTATGGCTCATGGAAGCACTAGACTACATTTCCCCATAAGAGAGGCTGCCGAGGATAAACCACTAGATTGTCGGATCCCACACATACCAAGCATTTCAATCATACACACAATATGCTCGATATGTGTAGATACCACATGGCATCACAACATAACTCTACAACTCAAGTATTATTCATTAGGCTCCGAGGAGCGAGATATTACAAACATGGGTCTCATGACCCAACAATCATAGCATACAAATCAAAGCACATGCGGAAGCTTAACATGTTTGAGTACAGACATCTACAAATGGAAAAGGCTGAGAAGCCTGACTATCTACCAGATCATGCCGAGGGCACAAGATCGTAGCTGAGGTATCAAGCTAACGTCAAAGTCCACGCCGAACTACTAGCGAGACTGAAGTCTCTCTCTGCAAAACATAAATTAAGCAAACGTGAGTACAAAGGTACTTAGCAAGACTTACATCAGAACTAGCTACATATGCATCTGTATCAACAGGGGGGGTGGTGGAGTTTAACTGCAGCAAGCCAGCTTTGACTCAGTGGCTAACCTGAACTATGACTGCAAGCAACTCTTTTGAGGTGGCGCACACGAGTCCACATATTCACCATTCAATACACCACTATGGAACTGCTCCCATCTCCCTACGAGAAGGCCATCCATAGCACTCACACTTATCTTGCGAGTTTTTGAGTATCCACTTTCACTTGTCTATGAACTATGCAAGGGGTCCAAGTTTCCATATCTGAGGAATCCGGCTATTCGAATAGATAATGATAACCCTGCAGGGGTGTACTTCTTCACACAAGCTCCCACCACTTACCACCATATACACGTCATGTATCTCGGCAACCTTCAAGCGGAAGCCTGGCGAGGGTGTCGGCCATGGCCTACCTAAACACTTAAGTCTCTAGTCCAGGTTTATCGCCTATCCAGGTTCCATCTGCAGGGAGTCCGGCCGAGGTTTCCACATATGGCCCCGAACGATGTGAACAGGGTTCCCGAGTCACCAAACGGGCGCCCGGTACACCGTGCCACGGTGTATCTACCGCAACATAGCCCACCCCTAGGGTCAGTGCTACACACGGCCGCCAACACATAACCTACAAACACCAGAAACTAGTTGCAACTCCTGGACAGAGTACTAGGGTGATTAAGAAGCCGAGAGGGTCAATTAAGGATCCCAATGAGTGGTAGTAGCTGTTCATGGATCACAGACACAGAACTCAGTTCCTCAGGACGGCTGCAATGAGACAACCCACCATGTACTCCTACATGGCCTCTCACCGCTACCTTTACCAAAACGTGTTCACACACTTAGCTCACACACAGTAGGACATGTTCATCACTCTTCCGATTCACCCCCGATGAATCAGACCTGACTCAACTCTAAGCAGTAGCAGGCATGACAAACAAGCATGAATGAGTAGGCACATCAGGGCTCAAACAACTCCTACTCATGCTAGTGGGTTTCATCTATTTACTGTGGCAATGACTACCGCAACAAGTAACAGATGAATCGTTGTTGTCCTAATGCAGTAAAAGAGAGCAGGAGCGAGAGAGTGGGCTTGTATCGGAATGAAAAAGGGGGTTGTGCTTGCCTGGCACTTCTGAAGATAACATTGAGTCTTCATCAGTGTCAACGATCACAGCGTCGGAGCAGCGTCTACCGAGAGGGGACAAACACCAGCAACTAAGAAAGAACTCAATCAACACATGACGATATGCAACAATATGATTCATGCTATGACATGGCAATATGGATGTGTTTGAGCTAATGCAACTAGCAACATGTTAAATGGAGTTGGTTTGAACCCTAGGTTCAAATTCAAACTCCATATGTGAGAGTTTAAACTCCATTTGTATGAATTGGCCTAAACAGCAGCCATAAGTTGTTCTAACATGCATGAAAATGCCATAAACAGATTCCTTGAATTTTTCTAATAATTTTTCATATATAAATTATTTCATTCTGAGCTACTGTTGATTTTCTATGAATTTTTTAAGTTTTAAACATTTCCCGGAATTTCCTGAATTAAATTAAATCCAGAAAAGTAATACTGCGTCAGCAGTAGGTCATGCCGATGTCAGCAGGTCAACAGGCCCGGTCCAGGTCAAACCTGACCTGTGGGACCCACGTGTCAGTGTCACATCTAACTAACAGTGCCTGTTAGTGCTAAGTAGGTGATTAACTTAACTAATCTAGGGCTGGGCCCACATGTCAGTGGCTCATCTAGTTAACTAAGTTAATTAACACTAATTACCTAGCACTAATTAAACAGGGGCCCGGGCCCACACGTCAGGACGCCGGGGAGGTCAAACAGGGGTCAACCTTGCCGGTCAAAGCGGTCAACCCGCCGGCGTTTAGCCGCCGGTGAGGGCCGAGACGGCGGTGCGGCTCGGGAATCGCCCACAGGCGACCATTTGCGCGGCGGAGAGGCTCTACATGATGAGGAGACTCGTCCGCGTCAAGTGGTAGTGGTGTTTGGGCTCGGGGTGGTCCGAAATGATGGCGACGTCGAGCTTTGCGGTGGCCGGAGTTCGGCCAACGGCGGGTTAGGCGATGCAGGGAACGGCAGGAGCCGCGGGTGGTCGCGGTCGACTCCTGGGAACGTGCTGAGCACGGTGGCGCGATCAATCTTAGGATAATGATTCAATAACCAACACGCTAAGAAAGAAATTATTGTCCATTAGCTACCTAGCAACTAGTTGCTAGGAGTATTGATTTCACACATCATGGTTCACTTGTCGGCATTCCGGTTGCGACAACACGGGACCGAGGAATGAAAAATGATGGTAAGAAGTATCACTGCATCAAGAATTCATGAGAGAGGGTGCAATTCTCATGACAATCCTGACATAAAGGGGGTAATACTCTAGGGTAGAACAGAGCAAAAGCTGGATTGGCATTTGATCTGCAGAACACAACTACTTTGACCCAATCCTGGATATGGACGAGGTACTGGAGTTTGTTTCTCCTAATTATTCTGAAATGGAATGGCTTAACGTACCACGAGAATAATAAACATCGATAACACGGATGCACAATTACTCCTGACTATCAATTGATAGATGATGGTCGGAATAACAAATGAAGATGGACAACTCAAGGGGACATATATCTTCCTGAGTTGTGGATGCATAGATTAGTATGTCGAATCAAGTTCAACAAGTTTCTTCCGGATAACCCATGCAAAAAGGTAGAACTGACAGAATCACAATTATGAATGGAGAACTCCTCAAGAGTACTCTGATTGTGATATTTTGGTTCAAAGAACTTCTGCCTTAACGGTTCACGTTATTTGGAAGGAAGAAATACCACGGACCTCGAGGGCTGTCGCAAGGTTACTAATATCCTAAAGGAACTATCAAACACTATCAACATGAGGTAAGTAGGGTGAATCTCGGGTTCAAGAACCCAGGAATAGAATACATACTACTAAATGGCATCACGGGATGCTTTCAAGAATGGTGGCCAGAATCACACACTGGGGATACAAAACATGGCTAGATCACTAGGTGACTCCCTAAAACACCTAGGGTCATAGTAATAGCTCCAACATATATGTCGAGGCAACAAAGTACCTCAACTCACCGATTAGTGTGATTAATCTGGCCCAAATGGACATCAGGAACAGGAGGAAGGGGGTTGCAAATGCATCAGACTACTTAGAAACCTGGGATGACTCGGACAGCATAACGGCTGTAAATGCTCAAAAAATTTGAGACATCCTGCAAAATAGTGGCATGACCACTAAACATTACAATATCAAGGTTCTGAGGCCAGCTATGAGCATACGGAGGTAAAAGGAACTGATCTGAGACTTGAATCCAACAATCCTATAAGTCTACGGATTAGTAACACGTCATCCTGATAGATAGATGAGAAGGCCTAGTTTCTTAACCCGCGTAGAATGAGAAGAGAATGACTCAGATCAGAGGGCATAAGGTAAAGGAGTAAAAAGAGCCTTACGTTCCCTTCCACAATCAATTCCCTTACATAGCTAAAGCATTTCTAGACTTGACTTCGACCAGTTTGGCTTGGTAATCCTATAGGCAGTCAGGCTCTGATACCAACGCTGTCAGGACCCCGATTCCAAGTCACATCGATCTAGCCGGTAACACCTCATATCACTTTGCGGCCTCACGCACGGTATTCCCACGGGTGTCGCCTTACCATGGCCCGGGTTCTCTGTCATATGGATGCTAGCGACACTATCATATACTTGAGCCAAAAAGGCGCATACGGTCCCGGGCCATGGTAAGGCGACACCCGTGGGAATACCGTGCGTGAGGCCGCAAAGTGATATGAGGTGTTACCGGCTAGATCGATGTGACTTGGAATCGGGGTCCTGACACCAACGCCTCGCACACACGCGCGTACGTGTATGAGAGAAACACGCATCGCTCGGCCCCGACTTCCCACCGTAACCGGGAACTCCCCGAAATGTTCCTCGCCCTCGCTTCCACCATGGTTTTTTCCGTCATGGACGGCCCAAAGAATGTCATGCAGCTGCGTCTCCGGCCCGCCCAGGACGAAAAGCCTGTTTTCTGTCATGATTTCTTGTCATAGAAGTAGGATCCCACCACATCTATGATGATACCGGGTTTTGTCACAATTATCATCATAGAAGTGTTATATGTATGACATAATTCTTTTTCGTTCGGCCCAAAGTGTCATGGATGTGTCTTTTTTTGTAGTGTCTACTTCTCCTTTTGGGTGAATCTTCTCTTCTTTTGTAGGGGGGCATACACTCATTGGAGTAATGTCCGGGTCTTCCAGAATTATAGCAATTTCGTTCACGACTCGAAGATCTTTTGTCATTGTAGGACCTTGACTTGGAACTCCTTTCCTTGCTTCTACTCTTGTAGAACTTGTTGAAGTTCTTACCATTAAGCTCAATTCTTCATTGCAGGTTTGTTTCTCACTTGATGATGTGGGAGCATCACATGAGGCTTTGTAAGCACCACTTGACTTGTTGTGAAGCTCTTCCTTATCCTTCAGTGACATCTCATGAGCAACAATTTTTCCAATGACTTCTGTTGGCTTGAGATCTTTGTAATTGGGCATCATTTGAATCAATGTACACACGATATCATATTTCCATCCAAGGCTCTTAGGATCTTCTTGATGATGAATCTATCGGTCATCTCTTTGCTTCCTAAGCCGGCAATCCCATTTGTGATAAGAGCAACCTAGAGTACATTTCAGCGACACCTTCACCATCCTTCATTTTGAACTTGTCAAGTTGACTTTCAAGCACATACAATTTGGATTCCATGACGGATTCGGTACCTTCATGCATATCGATCAAAGTGTCCCAAATTTCCTTTGCATTCTCAAGACGGCTGATTTTGTTGAATTCTTTGGGGCACAATCAGTTGAAGAGGATATCACAAGTTTGGGCATTGTATTGCAGCATCTTCAACTCTTCCGCGGTAGCTTCACGATTTGGTTCTCTCCCAGCAAAGAATTCACCTTGCAAGCCAATACACACAATAGCCCAAACGGCGGGGTTATGTCCAAGAATATGCATTTTCATCTTATGCTTCCAACTAGCAAAATTAGTACCATCAAAGTAAGGACCTCTACAGTGGTAATTTCCCTCACTAGACACCATACTCTCCTAGGTTGTGAAACCAAGGCCATGATCACCCAAAGGTTTGGAAATCAAGCCAATTGGAGTTCAAAGCTCTGATACCACTTGTAGGATCGAAAGTATGTCTAGAGCGGGGGTGATTAGACTACTTGACCAAATAAAAATCTAGCCTTTTCCCAATTTTAAGTCTTGGCAGATTTTAGCAACTTAGCACAAGTCAAGCAAACAACCTACACACGCAAGTCTAAGAGTATAGCAGCGGAATGTAAAACATTGCACATGAAGGTAAAGGGAGGAGTTTGGAGGGAGCAACCGCAATGTAGACAGAGAGATTTTTGGCGTGGTTCCGATAGGTGGTGCTATCATACATCCACGTTGATGGAGACTTCAACCCACGAAGGTTAACGGTTGTGCGAGTCCACGGAGGGCTCCACCCACGAAGGGTCCACGAAGAAGCAACCTTGTCTATCCCACCATGGCCATCGCTCACGAAGGACTTGCCTCACTAGGGTAGATCTTCACAAGTAGGCGGTCTCCTTGCCCGTACAAACTCCTTGGTTGAACTCCACAATCTTGTCGGAGGCTCCCAAGTGACACCTAACCAATCTAGGAGACACCACTCTCCAAAAGGTAATAGATGGTGTGTTGATGATGAACTCCTTGCTCTTGTGCTTCAAATGATAGTCTCTGCAACACTCAACTCTCTCTCACTGATTTGGATTTGGTGGAAAGAAGATTTGAGTGAAAAGCAACTTGCAGAAAGCTAGAGGTCAAGATTCATATGGTTGGAATGTAATATCTTGACCTCAACACATGAGTAGGTGGGTCTCTCTCAGAAAATATATGTTGGAAGTGTAGGCATGTTTTGATGGCTCTCTCCACGAATGAAGAGTGGGTGGAGGGGTATTTATAGCCTCCACACAAAATCTAACCATTACACACAAATCACCAAACTTGGTGGGACCGAATAATGAAACTCTGTCAGACCAATTCAGTTCAAAATGTGAACGCTAGGATTTTTGGTGGGACCAATATGTCAACTCGGCGTGACCAATTTCATTGGGGTTAGGGCTGTCGGCATTCTGGGAACGGGGCTCCCCAGACATGCCTGTCTGTGGCCCGCGGCGTGGCTGGGCTGGCAGGTCTGTATGGCCCGTCTTCATTGACGAGGTATTTAAGACCCTCGTGGGGGGCCAAGCCTCACGAGGCAGACAACGGAAGACCTCCTCAGGAGCGGCCTCGCTAGGCAGGCTCATGAGGAGCGGAGAGATCAAGGCAAGGCAAACCTCGCGAGGTCCTCATGACGTGAGCCATGACGATCGAGACCAGGTGGGCGCCAGGCGGGAGCCAGTGCATGCAGTGTCCTTGCTTCCTCTTTGGTGCAAAGGGGGCAAGCGCAGGCGCGGAGTACCGAGGCATCAAGGAAAGGTTTCCATATCGGTGAAAATAGACCAATACTAGCAGGACGGCAAGACGGAGGTCACCGTGGAGCCCAAGACGGCATCACCAACAGAGCCTTTTGCAGGCGAAGACTACTTTTGTCAGGATAAGCTGTACTAGCTGTCCCCTTTCAAATAGGCCATTGTTGGCTCCCTTCCCGCTCAATATTTGGGGAGAGGACCAGGGCCTATATAAGTAGAACTAGCCACCACGGTAGGAGGGGGACTAATTGGACGATAGGGAGAAAGAGAGAGAAAAGGGGGAGAACTCATTCAGAGGCATCTCACCCACACAAGTTCACCAAGCACAAGAACACCTCAACCTCAGGAGGCTGTTCTTCCCCTTGTACTGTTCATCATCAGCCCAAGAGGAAATCCACCACCACCACACTGGAGTAGGGTATTACACCACAACGGTGGCCCGAACCAGTATAAATCTTGTGTCTTTGTCTTGTGAGTTCATCGAGTTCGTCCGCGAGATCTTAGAGAGCTAGGGCGTGGATCGATAGGGAGAAAACCTTCACGCGCATCCTAGTGTTCAAACCTCGACGGTTTTCCTAGAACCCGTGATCCGACATTTGGTGCGTCGGGTAGGGGTGCGTCGAAGCTTCCTTCCGCCGCTCCGTGCCCGTTTGCTCCATCGTCTCCATGGCAGACACGTGCCGCACTCGTGCTGAGCACCGTGCTGCCCTTGCCGCCCGTGTCGCTCAGACGGCTCCCATCGGCGGGCCACCTCGTCATTCCCTGTCGCCTGCCGCCAACGCCGCCACCGGCCCGGCAGGGAACGAGCGGCAAGCATCCTCACTGCACCCCTCGGTGTGGCGGGACGGCCGCACCGCCACTCCATTGCTGACCCCGGCCGGTTCTTCTTACCATTTACGTCACCCTACCATGGACACACGGGTCGTGCTCCTCATGCTTCATGAGCTCCTGTGCTATGGACCGGTCGACAACCTCTACGAGGACTGGCTCGACCGCATCGCCGAGCTTGTCCGCGCCGTAGGGGGCTCCCCTGCGCCATCCCTCTATCCGCCTCGCCCTCCACCAGCTACGGGCAATGTAGCTCACGGAGCGCCTCCACCACCTCTGCCCCAAGACGGCGCCCTGGCGCCAAGGCGCACGGGTCGCGCCCCGCGCCCGCGCGTGAAGAAAGAAGCTGTCAAGAAGTCCCTCGACCGCAAGAAAATGCTCTGCCGCTCCTCGCGCCACCGCGCCAGGACCGGCTGCTGTGGCAAGACCGCGCGCCACCTGTAGCGGCAGGGCACGGACCCCATCAAGACCAAGCTCCACCCCCATGAAGGGCCCCGGTGACCAAAGCCGGCTGCCGCGCTTTCACCCCCGAGCTGCGTAGCGGCGCCTGGCCGGGCAAGTTCAAGCTGGATCTGCCTCCTCGCTACGATGGCACCCCCAACCCCGCGGAGTTCTTGCAGTTCTACGAGCTGAGCATCGAAGCGGCCAACGGCGACAAGAAAGTCATGGCGAACTGGTTTCCCATGGCTCTCAAGGATGGCGCCCGCTCCTGGTTCCTGAACCTGCCACCGGGCTCGATCTCCTCTTGGGACGAGATGTGCAACCGCTTCGTCGCCAACTTCCAGGGCACTCACGACCGCCCGCCAGCTGTGGGTGCCCTGCGCCACGTCAGGTAGCAACCGGGAGAGACCCTCCAGAAGTACGTCCAGCGCTTCAACAACCTCCGCCTCAAGATCCCCAAGGTGACGGACGAGGTCATCATCTCTATGTTCTCTGATGGCGTCCGCGAGGTCAAGATGAAGGAACAGCTCGCTATCCACAAGGAGTTGTGCACGTCCCTGGAGTTGTTCAACCTGGCGACCAAGTGCGCAAGAGCTGAGGAAGGGCGCCTCTCCCACCTCGACCTCCCAGCCACAGACCCGGAGGAGAAGAAAGTTGTGACAGCCTGGGTTTTGCCCTTTCTTATTTGCTTGATGTTTCATTTGAAATTTTTTGAAACTTGGAGTTTCTGAATCTTTTCATATGGACTTAAACACTTTGGCATCCTTGGCTTTCACCCAAGTGCTTCACTTCCCTCCTAAATCATCATTTCACTTCTGACCCACCCCAAAAATAATCTTTGGAAAGAAAAATATTCATTTTTTCTCAAAAACCCTAAGCCAGATCTGTTTGCTTCAAAGCAATCCCAATTTTTATGGCTCGGAAAAATATGAGATAATTCACAAATATTCTGTGAACCCTAGTGCACCTTCCTCAGCAAAAATATTTCATCACTTTTTGGAATATTTTTGCAACAGAAAATCATTTTTGTTCTGGACAGAAATGGGGGTTTCTACAACAACTACCATTTTACTTGCTCCTTTTGACCTGAACTTTCTTGTGCATCTTTACCTTAGTAACTTATCACTAGCCTCCAAAGAACAGCTTCAAACTCCAAGCCATTTGACCACAGTAACATCACAAAGTTACTGACCAGAAACTTACTTGGTGTGTGAAAACTTCTCTACTGCACCTGGATCCAAACCAAATCATGGTAACACTCAAAACTACCACGAACAACATGCTAGACATTGAGTTTATGCTTAGATCGACCTGATGTCATATTTCACGCGGTGACCGTGTTCGTCCAGGCGTGCTGGCATGCAGCCGAGGCGCCCGAGCCTCTGTTTCTCGCGTGCTCACTTCCCCGCCTGCCCAACCATGCCAAGCCTCGCCACCATCATCGTCTCAACATTCTTAACTCCTCCCTGGCGCTCGCCGACGCTGGAGCTCGCCGCAGCGAGCACGGGCAAGGTCCGGCCAGCCCAACAGTGCGGAGCGCACTGTGCTCGTCACCATCCTCTTGATCCTGTGCTCGTCTCCGCCCGCCCACAGTGGCCGCGTGACCTCCGTCGCCTTCTACCCCTCTCACTGACGCTGCTTGTCGTCGAGCGCGTGGAAAGGTGTCCACCGGCGGAGCCCGAAGCACCCTCGTCGCTCGCCTATAAATAGAGCCCTCCCCAGCCTCCACGAGAACCATCCAGCACTCACACACACCCCACAATCGAGTAGGAAGCTGGAGCCCAGCCGGGCAGGCCTCGGCCCGCCGTCCCCGAGCTCGAGCTCGCCGGCGATCCCCTCTGGTCGCCGCAGTAGCTCCAGCCCCTCCCAGGCCTGGGCGACCCCTCCAGGGCCTCCGCCTCTTTTCCGGTGAGGCCGTCTTGCCCGCTTGGAGCCCTTGGACTGGCCTCTGCTCGCCATCTTCCTCAACTCCGGCGACCTCCACGTTCTGCCTCCACTTGCGAGGTTGATTCTGACGCCGTCCGACCGCCCTAGCTACGCTATGGGTACGGGCAGGTGTGCCTCAACCCCCTCTTGCTATCCCTCCCTCTTGTTTGGGCCAAGGAGCCCTCATCACCGGCGAGAGCTCTGGCGAAGCCGTGGCCCCCTCTGTTTCCTTCTCCATTCCCCCACCTGACTAGCGGGGCCCGCTAGTCAGCAACTCAGTAATGTTTGAACCCAACTTAGTGATAAAGAAAGTAAGAGTTGTTGATAGTGAAATCTTTTTGACAAGCATATGAGAAATTTATCGGAGTTACTTTCTTGCATAAGAAATTAATAAGACTTGTTGCAAAATATTTTGGTTAAGTTGTGAGTCATTTGAGCAAGTTGCGTAATTTGAGTTGTTGACGTTATGCTTAGTGTGTATAAGGATGACATCGGTCATTTTTTATCATTATATGATGCATGTGTTGTTTTGCATTTCATGGCATGCTATGACATCGGTCATTTTTAGTTTAAAGTTAAACCTGAATATAGCTCAACTTGAATATACCGTTGACTGGGTCATGGTGCCGCTGAATCGAGTTTCTTTCCAGTGCAACCACATTTGCCTTTGTGGGAAGGCCTTGATTCGGTCCATTGACATGGCCTCTGGTCGGTGCCTCCATCTAGGGAAGGTTAGGTCATGCTTGCCCTAGCCCGGTAAGCAGACATAATCTTGTGTGCTCGTTGATGAGATTATGGTACCGAGTCCCTGAGTGGGAGTGTCCCTGAGTGGGAGTGTCTTGACCACGACGGTGGTCGGGGTGTCTTTGGTAGACATGGGGCCACCCAGGACCAGCCCGTTGGGGATTTGGGTCGGAGTGGCCGGGAGAGTGCCGTTGGTCCACCCGAATGGGAGCGCGAGGCCATGGGTTCCATGGTGTGGGTACAGTGTGCTACCTCTGCAGAGTGTGTAATCTATCGATAGCTGAGTCCACGGTCACGGACACCTCGTAGTAGGTCCCACCATGAGTCAACGTTTAATAAAAATTGCACACTAAGCTATGAACTTTGCATTGTCGATGGATGGTAGAAAGGCCATCGAGGCATTTGGGACCAAATGATGGTCGTGGTTGTGATCGCCGTAAGGATCACGAGTTGTTCTTGAGAAAGACCACATTGTTGGTGTGTTTGTGATCTAGATATGATCACGGTTGGTAAGCTGTCCCGAGGGACGTTCGAGCATGATCACATCATGTTGACATATAGTGTTGCATTATTAATAATTGGTTAAATATCATGATAGTGTTTGACATTATGATTATGCCTGTTGTGAGCTTGCAAGTACATTCAATGTACTGACCTGGCGTGTCATGCCAGATTTTAGGAAAGTATCGTTGGAAAGGAGCGCTGTTCGAGTCTAGATCGTGTCCACATGTGTGTCCCTGTGATATGGAGCTTCCGCCACGATGTTATTCTGCTGCCACGTAGTTGTTCGGATTGAGGCCCCTTTATGTTCACTAAATAATGTACATATTGTTCAGCCGCACCGAGTGTGCCGCTTGGCCTCGACAGCTGTTGTAATGTAACTCTGTTCCGCTAGCATCAATAAAACGGTTGTCATTATGTACCAAGATGTTGTGTGTTGCCAGAAGACACGGTCTCTGGGCTGGCAATCTATACCTATACTAATTACAGACTCCCTAGAAATTACCACGTTAATCAGTAATTAGGAGCCGTTAATCCAATGGGACCGAGTTATTACGGTTGTGATTTATCTAGCAAACAGCCAATTAGTTTAGGTATAGATTAGTCATGCATAGGCCTTCTACACCTCGAGCGAACCTCAGCAGGCCGGTTTGTCTCTTCTGTAGAGGCCCAATTTAACTCCCACATCCCTTTGTCCATCTAGCAATACAACCTCTTATAAAAAAATAGCGATACAACCACGCAGAAGATTGCATCGCCCTTCTGCCTTTCACCGCTTCCAATCGCGGCCTGCTGGACCTCCTGGTTGCGATGACCAGAGGAAAACCCAAACAAGATGGGCAAGCAGCAAAGGAAAACCCAAACAAGATGGTGGGCAAGCAGCAGAGCACCTTGGGCAGTGCCAGTGTGAGGAAGTTAGATGTGGGAGGAATTGTAGAAGTGCAGCAGTGAAGGAGTCGCCGGCGACACCGACTGGCGGGTACAATTAGGGCACTGATCTGGTATGCCGATTAAACAATCATCTTTTTGTCTAAGTTTGTGGGCCGCAAACTAGAAATTCATCAATCTATCTTCCGTTTTGATTAAGACATGCATGACTGAAACTTAATAACTGAATCATGTCTTGCCTTAAGCAGTCCTGATCATGTCCGTGTATAGCGAGAAGGAGAAGCTCTGCCATAGGTCCGCATGTTATGATCCGAATATCCAAGCATGGTGAAATCGTGAGGATGAGTACCGGTCAGCTCGAGGAGCTCCTGTTGTATCGTCATGCATAGGCCTTCTACACCCCGAGCCAACCTCAGCAGGCCGGTTTGTCTCTTCCGCAGAGGCCCAATTTAACTCCCACACCCCTTTGTTCAGCTAGCGATACAACCTCTTATCAAAAAAATAGCGATACAACCACGCAGAAGATTGCATCGCCCTTCTGCCTTTCATCGCTTCCAATCGCGACCTGCTGGACCTCCTGGTTGCGATGACCAGAGGAAAACCCAAACAAGATGGGCAAGCAGCAGAGCACCTTGGGCAGCGCCAGTGTAAGGAAGTTAGATGTGGGAGGAATTGCAGAAGTGCAGCAGCGAAGGAGTCGTCGGCGACACCGACTGGCAGGTACAATTAGGGCACTGATTTGGTATGCCGGTTAAACAATCATCTTTTTGTCTAAGTTTTTGGACCGCAAACTAGAAATTCATCAATCTATCTTCCATTTTGATTAAGACATGCATGACTGTAAACTTAATAACTGAATCATGGCTTGCCTTAAGCAGTCCTGATCATGTCCGTGTATAGCGAGAAAGAGAAGCTCTGCCATAGGTACGCATGTTATGATCCGAATATCCAAGCACGATGAAGCCGTGAGGATGAGTGCCGGTCAGCTCGAGGAGCTCCTGTTGTACGCCGTTCAACGGCGCCGACAGCTCAGTCCTCTATATGTCAAGTAAAGGCAGCATCCAGGTTTGATCTATACAACAACAGACATATACACATGCTAATGCGAAAGTTGAGAGCATTGGGTATTATTCTGCATGCATCTGCTTTAGTTTCGTGCTTTTTACCTTATGACTGTTGGTGAAATTTTAAAGAGCATGGGATTCATTCGTTTTGTCGTCTGTCTCATCTGTTATCCCTGCGTACACTAACACCCTAGGTTTCATAGCCAGAGAGAGCACAGAATAAAAGCACACAAAATTGTCTCTGTCATGACAAGAAGATATAAGGCCTTGCCGTCATAATGACAGATCATGGAGTCGTGCTGGCCGTTGTATTCAATATTTCAATCATGGCATCATCTGATCAGGACTGCACTTAATTACAAGCATTGTGATACTATCAATTGTACAACCGTCGGTCAAGCACATGGACGAATCAGACATCAAAGGCGGGGGTAACCCAACTCTCATCCTTTTCAGGGGCTAATTGAGACCGACAAGAATAAACAACAATTTCTGGACATCAGAAAGTTTGAAAGGAAATTTTAAATATGTACCCAGCCATTGTTCACATTCAAAGTGAAAAGACCGTGTATATGTACAACATGGACCTACATTACTATATAGTAAATACACATGTGGTGAGCTATGCAAACTATTAAAAAATAGTAAATACACACGTGGGGTCGTTAACATTCGGAGACCTTTCATCCTGTTGTGTTGTGGTGCCAAGGTGAGGTTCAAAGGAGTCAATGCAAGAAGGCCAAGAGCATATGGATTGGATACTCCACTATTTTCTCATCTTTACAAACTTTCTATGTTTATGTAATTCCTGTGTTTTTCTTAAGAAAAGGAGGGATGTACCATGCAGGTTCATTTTGATATTACGTAGAAATTTGTAATTACCTTACAGAGCCGCAGTCATGGTGTTTCATTTTTCTCCTCAATCGATTTATCTAATGTGGTTACAGATCTTGCAGCCAAATGGCTAGGAGAAAAATCCAATGCCAAATGCTGCACCAACAGCAGCAACCGCGGCATCAAGATCATTAATGTTGAGGCGAATTGTATAGGCTCCCGTGGTCCCGTGTAGTACCAGGTGAAGAAATTTATCGCAGATGCCCATGCAAAGATATAGCTAGGAGTTTTTCAGCTGAGAAATTTTGCTTTGATCAACATTGTGCTTAATCATTAGACTTACAGGTAATTCTCAATCCAGTGTGATGCAGAGTCAAGTTTATCCAATGCATGACATATATTTTGTAATTTCAATGCCCCAACGCCAGATCTGTTTTTTTGTACACTTGCAAATGTTTAGACCGAGAATGTTGCTTTTAATTTGGACGCGTATGCATGAATACTATGTGTGATGCACTCCTATTTTATTAGATCGTTCACAGTACATATTGCACATGCCATTTCCATCATATTTGAAAGCACGTGTGTTAACCTAATAATTTATATGTTTTGTATCAGTACTATAGTAATTTGTTAATTCGGAACCATTCATCGGTATAATATTATGTATCAGGTCGTTCCCATAGAACCAATTTGTGAACAAAAATTAGTTGCAAAGCCTGACCTGTTTTCTGATAGACTTTAGGTCCTTTTTTAAACTATGAGGCATTTTTTCTCTACTCAAGATGTACAACTATGTGCTCATGCGGCAGACAAAGGTTACAATGCCGTGGGTTATATGTAAAATATTAGTTAGCTTATTTTTGTCAAAATCATCAAGAATCAAACTATGTTACAATCTGAAATATGTTATAAAGAAATCAAGTACAAATTAGTGTGAATTCCAATTAGCTCTGTTATAACTTCAAAATATTATATTGCCAAGATTGCAGGTAGTAATTTGGGATTTATTATTATCTTGGCAGTTTAGTATTTCCTATTTAAGCACTGGCATATATTTCATGAAGTTGTACAAGTAGAATCACATATGCTTATACTACTATCTCCATGGTTTACTATCCTGTATATATTTGACTACTACACTTTTATTCTGTTTTCGTTTCAATATTCCGATCGAAATCAAAAGAAAATCATCAACCTGACTCAAAATAGCAAATTGTGCAATTGGACTTCCTCTACTATTTGAATTATTGAGTTTAGTTATTAAATTATATAACCGAACATTTTCGCTTATGAACTATTTAATTCATTTTTTTATCCATGACACTATTATATTGTCGTTTCAGGTAACAAGAGGTTGCACATATTGTAGTGAAACCAATAGAATTTAATCGGGATGAAAACCACTAAGAAAGCACCAGCCCGTGCGAATGCACGGATTGATGACTAGTACCCATAATGGGGTATGAATTGGAAGATCATGAATGCCTACCACCCTAGAAGGACGTGGTATCCGCTACTGAATGGGGCCACTTGGAATGTAATTTCTTCGGACCTGTAATTCTCCGGAGTGCCGAATACCACATCTAGTGCATTATAAACCGGTCGCTCTGAGACGGGGTGCCACAAAAGCCAAGGCCAAGGGCGTGAAGCGCAAGGGAGAAGTCGTGCTCGCAGCGGAACCAGACACCAAGCGTGGCAGAGACCAACTAGAGTCATCCAAGAGCAGCCGTCCGTTCTGCGCCTTCCACAACCTGAATACCCACAACACCAGCGACTGTCAAGAGCTTAGAGCCATTTGCGAAGGACGCTTCGGTCGATGCCCCGAGCGCGGCGACCGGGGCTATGGCCGAGGAGGAGGACGTGGTGGCGGACGCTAGGACGACCGTGGCCCGCGCCAAGAGTGGCGCAACCGGCCTCATGAGGACCACTGTCAGGATCAGCCTCGCAAGGGCGCTTGGAGGGATCATCCTCGTGATGATCGTCCTCAAGGAAATGCCGGACTCCCTCCACTGCCACCACCGCCAAGATGGAATGACGAACACCATCAAGACGAGGGGGCTGGGGGCTTCCAGGACTCGCGTGCTATCGCCTGCATCTTCGGTAGAGCCCAGGCCCAGCCTCCCAACATATCTTCAAGCAGTTTGCTCGTGAAGTGAATGCAGTCCTCCCCAAGCTCGAAGCCACACGCTCGCTCAGATGGTCCTAGTGCCCCATCACGTTCAACTCGGTGGATCACCTCAAGTGCGCGGCTACCGCTGGAGCCCTCCCAATGCTTTGCTCCCCAGTCATCAGCAATGTGCAAGTTACCAAGACCCTCATCAACGGCGGCGCAGGGCTCAACGTCCTATCCATTGACACGTTCGACAACCTCCAGGTGCACCGACGGTTCAGCCTACCAAGCCTTTCTCAGGAGTGACCGACGGTTCCACCACACCGATAGGGTAGGTCCACCTCCATGTCACCTTCGCGGAATGCAAGAACTACCGCACCGAGCTCATCAACTTCAACGTCGCGCACATCCGTCTTCCATACAATGCCATCCTCGGGTATCCAGCCCTGGCCAAGTTCATGGTGGTGACCCATCACGGCTACAATGTCCTCAATATGTCGGGAAAGCGGCGGGATCATCACGGTCCCATGTGAAGAAAGAGATGCGGTGTGCTCCCTCGAGCGTGCCTTCCAAGCTGCAACAATCGACGACCCCGATAGCCAGGGCGAGGGCCCTCCTGAGCTCATCCCTAGGAAGAAGAAGAAGCTGCCCCGTGCAGTACCTTAGGAGGGTGGCGTCGCAGTCGGAGCCTCATCAAGATCAGCGCCCGCTCCCAGGGCGCCTCCCTCCATCGCATAGGAAGGCGCGCCCGGCTCCCTTCTCGAGCAGGCCTCGGGGGCTTTCTTCTGGAAGGCCTCAGACCTTGCCCACATCACGAGGGAGGCACTTGGGCACCACTTGGAGGCGTGCTTCATGGCACGATTCCCTCAGGAGGGCACAGGGCAAGGATCGTCCACCGTTCAGGAGTTCATCACCAAGACCACCCAGGAATTGCAAGACGCAAGGGCCATGCGCGGCGACCGCCGCTCACAAGGCGCAACTTCCCATCCAGGTGAGGATGCCGGGCTGCGCGTCAGCATCGATGTTCCAGGGCTCAACAGGGCCGCTTCTCAGGAGCTTTTCTGGCCTTCGTGCGCGGGACGATGCGATGGCCCACCGCACAGCTACATTCGCATGCCCTTCGGCCTGCCGAGCATGTCATCCGCCTACCAGCGCAACTTGCGGCGCATCGTAGTGGCTCAGGAGGCTAGGCACCACGCCGTCCTGATGGAGATGCAGACGTCCTCAAGGAACCACCTGAGCCCCCAGAGCCTCCTGAGGCTCAGGGCCCCGGTGGCTCGCGAGGAGCAACCCCTTCACTACGCACATTCAACTGCCCCAACTCTCCTTCGCCAACATAACCAGGTGACATTTTCCAAGTTCATTTAGCTAGGAGCGCCCCTCGGGCTAGATCATTCCTAGGCCGCGTGGGTCCGTCCCTGTGGCTTGTATCCCTTTTTATGTCTTTAGCTTACCTTGTTGGGAGTGCCCCTCGGGCTGCATCATCGCCAAGCCGCTCGGGCCTGACCCAATGGCACATATCTCCCATGCACTAACTTAAGCCTGCTACTCTCATGTTTAATCTACCTATGATTACTACTTGCTCGATCGCCACCCATCATGGGGACCGCGTGCCGACCGTCTTTCTTCAGGACCTTTCACGTGAGTAAGTTGAGCACGGCGTCTGTGCTCGGGCCCGTCCCTGCAGCATCGATAAATCCAACGGTTGAGCTCTGTCTGGCGGGCCGGCCCCGTTTACGTCACCTCTTGGGGCCGTTGGTGCTCGGCATTCTCACGCGATGTGGGTTGTCTGAACACCTCACAGGACCAGCACAACGAACAAGAACCAAGACCAGGCACAACCCGCCTTGAGGTAGAGCCTCGTGAGTCCCGCACTGGCTCACGAGTGCCCAGATACACCTCGTCTAGCCCTGCCATGCAAGCCACCTGTCAGGGCGGGGCTGTACACGCCCCGGGGCTCTCCGTAGAGGGAGCCCCCCTCCCACGCACAAGTGGAAGCACCATGCTCTGTGCTGGCCGTCGACACTGCCGAGGAGCGGCTATGCCCATGCATAAGCGGAAGCACTATGCTCCGCGCTGGTGATAAACAACTAATGGCATCTTCATGGTCGTACCAACCTCATGGAGCCCCAGAGCTCAGCGTTCGGCCTCACTACAACGCCTCCCCTTGGGAGAGTCGTGCGAGGGGGCTGGGCACGGGGGCTGCGCTCGGGTCATGCCCAAGCATACGCCACCCAACCAGGTCTCCCAGACCTGGGGGCTGCACTTGGGTCACGCCCAAGCGCATGCCACCCAACCAGGTCTCCCGGACCTGGTCGTCGCACGCCCCTCCCGAGCCGAGCCTCGGCGAGGGCAAAGGTATAGAGATTGTTTGCACGTCAAGGGGACTCCTGAGCATCGCAACTCAGGAGCCTAACTAGTCACGTATCCCCTCACTCCTTGGTCCGTCCTGGTCTCTGGTCGGCCCAACGGTGGTTGAGGTATGCGCGGGGCCGGCTCTGCCGACGTAGAACATTAACCTATCCTCGTGTACTGTCCATGTAAGCTGTTCGCGCGTCAAGGGGGACTCCTGAGCATCGCGACTCAGGAGCCTAACTAGGCACGTAGCCCCTCACTCCTTGGTCCGTCCTGGTCTCCGGTCGGCCCAACGGCGGTTGAGGTAGGCTCTGCCGACGCAGAACACAAAGCAAATAGGAATAAAATCGCAAAATCTCGAAGCAAATATTACAAGAAATATTGCCCTCACAGTATCAAATGAAAGTTTTAACGCCTCCACGAGGCCTGATGCGTATTGCGGGAATGAAATAGGAAAGCAGCCGCAGGTCACCCCTGGACACCGCCATCGCCTTTAGAAGGTGCTCCTCCCTTGGTAGCGTCGTCTTATCCTGCACCGCCAGCTACAGGATCGGTGGCATCGCCGGTTGAGGGTGCGAGGACGAAGCCGCGGAACTTCTTCAGCATTGGGGTCGCGAAGGTACAGATGGCTGAAGACACACATCAGCGCAACTGAAGAAAGGACACGAGCCTCTGCCTCAGCCATGGGACCGATGTCCTCCACGACTTCCTCAAGCGCCTTCACCAAGTGGGGAAGCAGCTGAGCAAGGCCATCCTTGTCGGTGGTCAGCGGCTTCTCCAGGCCCTTCTCGTACAGTGACTTCAGCACCATGCTGGACCTCTTCTCAATAAGCGAGAAGGCCATGTGATCTTCGGCCAGGACCTTCGCCTTGGCGTCGAGCTCGGCCTCCCTCGCCTTCGCCTTCTGCTCCAGCTCCTCTAGTCGGCTGCGCTCCGCGGCCTGTGCCTTCGACAGCTCCCCCAGCTCGGCATCGCAGCCCTTGATGGCGTCCTCCCGAGCCTTCATCTCCTCCTCCTTCGCTTTGCCGTCACGTGCTTCTTTTGCACGCTCGTCGCGCAGGATCTTTAGCTCACCCTCCAGCTTTTGGCAGCAGTTGTGGGCGGCCTCGGCGTCCTTCAACACCGCCTCATGATTGGCCGCACCTCTGGCGGCAGCCTACTTCTCCTTCTCGGAGGCCGCCGCGGCCTGGCTCAGCGATGCTCGAACGGCCGAGTCGGAGTGAAGCCAGCCTGAGGCCAGCTCCAGGCGCGCGGCCACTAGGTGCGGGTCTGTGCCTAGGAGTCTTCCCACAGCTTGGCCATCCTCGAGAAGACACGCTCCAAGACTCCGGAGGGAGCAAAAGAATTTGGGGCCAGAGGCGCAGCAGGAGGAGGGGGCGACGTCGTTACCAGAGCCTGGAAGATCGAGGGCTCCGGAGCCCTTGGGACCTCATCAGCAGAGCTGGGTGCCGGCACTTCCGGATCCAGCGGGGCCTCGGGGGCTGATTCATCCTGTCGATGCTCCTCTTGGCCTCGCGAGGGCGACTGGGCTAGGGAGGTGGGGGTGTTGTCGCCTCTCTTCTCCGCAGAGGGGGAACACCCGCGGCATCCTCCTTCCTCTTCTTCGTCGAAGACACCGGCCTGATCAACCAAGGGTGAATGTCATAAAATAGCAAGTATGTCGGGGTATGGGGCCCGGCAAACCCTTATGGTTCGAACACTGGGGTGCGCGCGAAGTCTTTCCCTCCAACCGACCTACGCTCTAGCTTGCTAGGATCTCGTGGACGAACTCGATGAACTCACAACACAGATGGACACAATGTTTATACTGGTTTAGGCCACCGTTGTGGTGTAATACCCTACTCCAGTGTGGTGGTGATGAATTGCCTCTTGGGCTGATGATGAACAATACAAGGGCAGAACAGCCTGCTGAGGTTGAGGTGTTCTTGTGCTCGGTGAGCTTGTGTGTGAGGTGGTCTCTCTTTAGCTCCGATCTTCTCCTTTGAGCTCAGATCTCCCTCTCTTGTGGTGGCTAGTCTTACTTATAGAGGCCTTGGTCCTCTTCCCAAATATCGAGCGGGAAGGGAGCCAACAATGGCGGGCTAATTTGAAGGGGGGCAACTAGTACAAGCTATCCTGACAAAAGTAGTCTTCGCCTACACAAAATTCTGGTGGTGACGCTGTCCTGGGCTCAACGATGACCTCCGTCTTGCAGTCCTGGTCTTGGTCTTGTTGCACCGAAATGGAAACATTTGCTTGATGCCTCGGTACTCCGCGGCTGCGCGTGCCCCCCTTTGCACCAAAGAGGAAACAAGGACGCTATGCGCGCTGGCGCCCGCCTGGTGTCGATCGTCACGGCTCACATCATGAGAACCTCATGAGGTTTTCCTTGCCTTTATATCTCTGCTCCTCATGAGCTTGCCTGGCTAGGCCACTCCAAAGGAGGTCTTGCGTCGTCTGCCTCGCGAGGATCTTGGGTGCTTCGTCGGTGAAGATGGGTCGTACGGCCTGCTGGCTCAGCCACGCGGCGGGCCGCAGGCAGGCAAGTCTGGGGACCCCCATTCCCAGAACACCGACAGTAGCCCCCGGGCCCAAGGTGCGCGCGGGCTTGGCTTCGCGGCGAAGCCAAGGGTTAAGCTCGAAGCACCACGGGCCCCCAAAGCCTGCGGCCTCGGTTGACGCATGGCGGTTGATTGGACGTGGGCGTCTCCTCTTCCCCATGCTACCTTTGAATCCGCCTGGCTATGCGGCCCCGCTTCTTGCACGGTTATTCCTCCCCCTCTGCGCCTGGCTTTCCAATCTTCCAATCTCCCTGCTTCCTCGACGCCCTACTCCACCTTCCCAGTCAAACCAGTATTCCGCCTGCTTTACCACCATGGCGCCGAAACAAGCCGACAAGGGGAAGAAACCTCTGTCCTCGCCAACTGCGCCTCCATCCTTCGAGCCGGCGCTCAGCCGGCCTCGAGTGCTCAACGATGAGGCCATGGGCAAGGTGCGCCCCATGCTCGCCTCCGGCTTCAACGAGTGGGGAGAGATGCCAGCCTGGCCTACGTCTCGCTCCAGCATGGCTCGGGCAGTCACCGAGATCCCGATCTTTATTGATGCCCTCTGGGCTGGCCTCCTTCCTCCCTTCTCCGCCTTCTTCAACGCGGTGCTTGAGCACTATCAGATTCATATGCTTCATCTCGACCCTCAATCCGTGACCCTTCTTGCCGTCTTTGACTTCGTGTGTGAGGCCATGGTGGGCATCACCCCCTCCATGGCGCTCCTCCGCCACTTCTTCTCGCTACATCTCATCGGTGCCCGGCAGAGCTTAGGGTGTGTGGGCTTTCAGGCCGTGGCAGCGACGGCAGGCATGGGGATCGACTTCGAGCTTCCTTCATCCGCGAGCGAATTCCGCATGCGATGGGTGTTTGTTGATGCCGGCATGCTCAACCCTCTGCTCCAAGCTCCGGCAGGGCCTGCCATTCCAAACTCCGGCTGGGGTCACCAGAGGCTCACGAGTCCCTGTCTTGCCCCCGTCTGGGCCAGGCTGTGGTGGTTGAAGGACCTTGGTGTGACTGCGCCCATGGTGGTGAGGGAGTTCGTCAGGCATCGAGTTGCCCCGCTTCAGCGTCACTCTCGCCCGATGTGGGACTTGCTCAGCAGTCAGGACAACATGAGGTTTCGGGAAGAGGGGCTTCCTCTTGCTGCGCGGCAGCCTGTGCTCACGGTGCTATCCAATGTCCCTCTGCCGGACGAGATGCCTAGGAAGAGCTGCAAGGTGTACCGCAGCGAGAACAAGGTTACCTTCGTCGCGACCATGCCTTCCTTTGATGAGCGGGGGCTGCATCCAATTGGCTTGGAGGGACCCCGCGAGAATCCCGTCATCGTGGTCCCATTCTTCGCCCCCGGTGACGAGCTCGTCCCAGGTGATGGTGCAGGGAGTGAGCTGCGACAGGGGCCGGCTACTCAGGCGCTGAGGAGCACGTGTCGAACAGTGATCCAGGGGTGTCATCCCCGGGAGCTTGCGACGCCTCTCCTAAGGCGCCAATCGCTGATGAGGTGCAGCATGTGGCTCCCAAGGCCGAGGCTTCAGGGGCCTTGGGAGGTCGCAACGAGAGAGAGCCAGGCTGTTTGCCGCAGCCAGGCTCCCCTGAAGCCATCCCTCTTGCTTCTCCTTCGGCTCTGCCATGCGCCGGCTGCCACGTCCAGCGCTTCTATCGCCTTTGCATGGTCGAGGAGCTCCGCAAGAGGAAGAGATCCCCTAGCGGCAGCAACATCTTCGGACCGTTGAAGCGACGGAAGTATATCGCCATCGACGAGTAAGTACCTCTCCTTGGTGATCTTCTATGTGCTGCCTTCCCTTCCTGACGATTGCCCCCTTAGGTCCCCTTCAGCTAGGGCCGCGAAACCTCCAGAGAAGCGGCTCCCTCTCGTTCCATCGCACTCTCTAAGCTCCAGTGCTTCAGGCTCAGAAGCTGCTCACGGTGCAGGGTCAGCCTCGGGAGTTGGTCTGTCATCAAGGCGCCCCGAGCTTGTGCCTTCGCCGCCCTTCCTACGCGGCCTTGCTTGGAGCGTAGCGGGTGCGCCAAGGGCTCCTCCCTTGGTCACGGTCGGTGGATGGCTAGCCTCGATGTTGGAGCCTCCTTCAAGCAGCGGGCCTTGCTTGGCCCGGGGCCCTCGCGAGGGTCAGCCGGTGCCTGGGGCCGTGCCAGCCCCTAGCCCCTAACCGGGAGATGGCGCGCCACTTGATGCTCCACCCGCAGCCCCCGAGGCGGAGGACGAGATGGGGCGAGCATTGGAGCTCGAGCGCGGGCACAGCATGGTCCTCCACGAGCTCTTCGAGGAGGCAATGGGCGTGATGAACCGCCTTGGTGAAGAGCTTGCTGGCGTCGACTCGCGTCTTGAGGCCGAAGGTCTTTGGTTGGTGGAGGAGCGGCGCAAGCTGCGTGTGGCCATCAACCTTGGCTGTTATCATCGCGACCTCGAGAACGCGAAGGTTGAGGCGTCCCTCATGGTTGCCAATGAGGCCCGCTCGCGAGCTTTGGAAGAAGCCCACAAGGCCGATCGCCGCCGCGAGGCCGCAGAGGAGCGCGGGTGGGAGCTACAGGCCTGGAGCGCGTCCCTTGAGCAGCAAGTCGAGGCGCGTAGGGCCGCCCTCGCGTCGATGAGGGGGACGCCTGCGAAGGAAGAGGAGATCCGGCGTCATGAGGAGGCGCTGGCTCTGCAGGACGTGGAGCGCAGCCTCGAGCTCGAGCGGCTGGAGACAAGGGAGTGTCAAGTGGTTCAAGCTGAAGATGCCATCGGGGCCCGTGAGGCCGGAGTCAAAGAAGAGATCAATCGCCGGGTAGCCGTGGTTCGCGCCGACCTGGAGGGCAGGTACGGCTTGAGGCCGGAGCTCGCCAGACAGGAGGGTGCGGGCAGGGCCGCCGCCCTCAGGCCCAGGTTGGACGAGGCCAAGAGGCGTGCCGAGGCCACAACCGCTGCCCTGGTTACGTCGCAGGCAGACCTGGCCTCCGCCCGCGCCGAGCTGCTTTCTCTCCGGGGCAAATTGATGATGCTGAGGCCGTCGCTCGGCACAACAGAGAAGAATTGAAGTGCTCCAATGCCGAACGCTGGAGCGCGTGCATGGCCCTATGCTTGAAGACCTTCAGAACAAAGACAACACCGCCCTGGGCTATATCTGCGATGAGAACGCCCCGACCCCTCACTCGAGTGACTACGCCAGCCACCTGACCTTCTTCACCGAGGTGGTAACGCGCCTGGAGGGTCAGTCTGCCAGAGCTCGGCAGCTTGTGGAGGAGAGGGGTCGTGGCCTGCTTCAACGCACCTTCTCCCGTGTCTTCAGACACCTCCTGAACGCCGACCCTAACTTCGACTTCGATGCTACCATTGCTCCCGTGCCCATCACCGTCCGAGGCGACTTGGCGCGTTGGGTAGAGGATCATGTCGACGTGTTGGTTAGGGCCTTCACCTCAGAGGACGATGGGGTGGTGGTCGTCGCAGACGAAGGTGACGTGGTCAATGACGGCGATGGGGGCGTTGCTGACGACGGTGACGATTCCGACGAAGACGATGACAATGCGAGCGACGCGTCCCTGGGTGATGCAGCGAGCGATATCTCTTGATGATCCCATATTCTCCTGTTGTTTTATGTTGCACGCAAAACTCGGGCATGGCCCTAGGAAAAACTTGTGACAGCATTTTGAGAGGGGGAGCCCCTCATGTAAATGAATCGCAATTTTTACTTTCCTGTGTGATGTGGGTATGTGTCCTTGTGAGTTTGTGAAGCTGTGGGTTAGTTTCCAGACGTTGATTACCTTAGTCAGCGCCTGTTTAGGGCTGGGTCATGAGGCAACGAGTTCTGGAGAATCTTGCGGGGCTTGCCGCCCCGTTTGAAGGGGGTCCCGGAAAGGGGAAGCACCAGGTGAAGTGCTAGCGCTTGCTCTGCACGGTCCGGCTCACGAGGAGCTTTGCGAGGCAGAGGCGACGGACGTGAGTCCCAAACCAAACAAGATCCAGAAGGCGAGAAATGACTCGAATGAGAAAAGGCACCCCCGTGCACAACGATAAAAATTCAGCTTCAACTTAAATCCAGAACAAGAAAGCAAAGCCACAAAAAGAGAGATCCAAAGCAAAAGGCCGCGTCTGGCACCTAGTCTAGTCTTCGGGTCTTCAAGTCTTCTCACCAGCACGGAGCTAAGTGTTGTCCACTAGGCGTGGGAGGGAGCCCCAGGGCCTGAGGCCGGCGCTCCTGAGACTCTGAGGCGTGTATGGCCCCAACTCATTATTACGTGAGAGTGTCACGGGCGGCGAGCTTCACAGGCACTGGGCCTTCTTCACAGGTACTGGCCTTGCTTCATATCGCCAGACGAGGGCCCCGCCTTGCGCCACTCTCGACCCCCTTTGAGTCGTCCGAAGACTAGGATGGCACAAAGGAGGGAAAGAGGATGCCAGTGGTTCCCTCAGCGACCATGGGTCCTCTGCTGGAGGAAGGGTCGTTGAAGCCACCCCGGCAGAGGGCCTACCTCCGGGTGTCCCCTGGTTTCGCATGCCTTGGGGAGGGGCCTTTCTCCTGGCTCCCTCTCGGCGGCCCCCAGCATGTCTCCCTTGTTGAGACGGGTGCCGCCGTGCCGGGGTCATCGATCGGTGCTGCAACCTGATTCATCGGTAGCCCATGGTTAGCACAAGCCTGTTCCTGAGAGGTTAGCGGTACCCTATAGTTGCCGTCACCGGCGCGATCGTTGTGGTTCTCCGCTGTCTCTTGGAAGGCTTCGACTCCTAGCACCCCTTCTCTCCAGTCTTCTCCAACGAATGAACCGATGTCGTCGTCTGGTGCGTACCCTTGGTCCATTATGCGGGGCACATAGGCTTCTGGGGCCGTCACCTCGTACACCTCGCCGTGGTGCCCCACACTCCATGTTACTCCGCCCATGATGGCGTCATAGGAATGATAATACGGCATCCGGCCGGGGCCATGGGGGTGAGGCCTGCGCTCGTGCTTCTCGAGGGTGGCATGGTGGCATTGGAGCCCCCTACGCCGCCGGCTATGCTGACGTTGGCTAAGCACCCGGGCGTAGTCGACGGCACGCAGATGTGGTGAGGCTCGCTGTGTGACCTTGCATTGGCCTGGGGGGGAGTCGATAGCTGAAGGGTGGCGCTCTTGATGCCGCTGCATCCAGGAGCTCTGCAACACGCTCAAGCAGCGTGTCCCGGCCGCTCTCCATTAGCCTGCATCGCAGCAGCTCCCTTGCCACTGTGAGTGCCACCCGCATGTTCGCTTGCTCCGCATGTTCGCTTGCTCCCGCCGTGAGTGCGGTGCCATCGCAGCGGCGTGACTTGCCGCTCTCGCCGCGGCTCGTGCTTGCCGAGGGGTGAGTGTGGATGATGCCTGGACGCGCTGTCCGCGCCCGGCAGAGCTCGGTGACACCCGCACCACCTGGAGTGCGGGGTCGAGATCTTTGTGGGCAGGCGGCGCCGTCCGGGCCGGCCAGGCTGCCCAGCGGTCGGGTCCGGCTCTTGGGTCGCCAGACATCGTAGCCGGTGAGCGTTGGAGAGCCGATTGGCGCAGAAAAGGCTCCGGCGCACCCCTACCTGGCGCGCCAAAGGTAGGGGTATGGGGTCCCGGCAAACCCTTAAGGTTCGAAGACTGGGGTGCGCGCGAAGTCTTTCCCTCCAACAGATCTACGCTCTAGCTTGCTAGGATCTCGCGGACAAACTCGACGAACTCACAACATAGAAGGACACAAGGTTTATACTGTTTCAGGCCACCGTTGTGGTTTAATACCCTACTCTAGTGTGGTGGTGGTGGATTGCCTCTTGGGCTGATGATGAACAATACAAGGGCAGAACGGCCTCCTGAGGTTGAGGCGTTCTTGTGCTCAGTGAGCTTGGGTGTGAGGTGGTCTCTCTTTAGCTCCGATCTTCTCCTTTGAGCTCAGATCTCCCTCTCGTGTGGTGGCTAGTCCTGCTTATAGAGGCCCTGGTCCTCTTCCCAAATATCGAGCGGGAAGGGAGCCAACAATGGCAGGCTCATTTGAAGGGGGGCAGCTAGTACAAGCTATCCTGACAAAAGTAGTCTTCGCCTGCACAAAGTTCTGGTGGTGAAGCTGTCCTGGGCTCCACGATGACCTCCATCTTGCAGTCCTTGTTCTTGGTCTTGTTGCACCGAAATGGCAACCTTTGCCTGATGCCTCGGTACTCCGCGGCTACGCTTGCCCCCCTTTGCGCCAAAGAGGAAACAAGGACGTTGTGTGCGCTGGCGCCCGCCTGGCGCCCACCTGGTGTCGATCGTCACGGCTCATGTCACGAGAACCTCGTGAGGTTCGCCTTGCCTTGATATCTCCGCTCCTCGTGAGCCTGCCTGGCTAGGCCACTCCAGAGGAGGTCTTCCCTCGTCCGCCTCATGAGTGTCTTGGGCGCTTCATCGGTGAAGATGGGATGTACGGCCTGCTGGCTCAGCTACGCGGCGGGCCACAGGCAGGCAAGTCTGGGGACCCCCGTTCCCAGAATGCCGACAAAGTACAAGCAGGAACAAGATGAAGCTCGAAGCACTTACTGATCCACTGCGACATAGTCCACCTTCCGCTTGGGGAGCCTGAAACCCGAAAGCGTCGGGGCCTGAGGAGTGGGCACACAGGCTCCGGGGGCAGAAGATGGCGCAGCAGAAGGGCCGAAGCCGGCCCCAGTAGGTACCAAGTCGGAGGCAGCATCCCGAGAGACCAGCGACGATCTACCCCTTGTCGGGATGAGGGGAAGCTCCCTCTCCTCCTGGCGGGCGTCGACCTCGGCATCGTCTGGCAGAGCGCAGAGGATGTCGGCCTTGCTCAAGGGGGGATTCTCCCCCATCTCCTCGGGGGTCTCCTCTGAGTCCTCCTCCCCCTCTTCCTCCCCGCGGGACTCGTCAGAAGTCACCTCCATCGACTTGGGCGTTGCAGAGGCCCCAGCGAGCGCCAGCGGCACCAGCCCGTGCGCGTCAAAAGTCGGCCTAGAGGCAATGAATTGCTCCCTGTCCTTGAGATAGAACAAAGGAACAAAGGCGCTCGGCAGGTACTCTTGGTTATCCCCGACCAAGAGGCGCAGAACTGCAGTCAGCTCATCATCAGACAATGCCACTGGGCTTAGTCGAATCTTGTCTTCTTCATCTCCAAGCTTCCACAAAGGGCGCGCACGCGCCTGAAGTGGAGCAACGCGCAGCATCAAGAATTCCTTCAGGAGCATGTCCCCCGTCACCTTGGCCGCCTTCGCATTGCCCGGCTTCAAATTGATCTTCATCTCGCCAAGACCGACGATGCCCGCTCGTCGATGAGCTCTACACGAGACCACCCCTTGTCAGACTGGGGCGCCTCCATTGGCAGTTCCAAGCGTGGATGGATGCACTTGGCACTCATCATGACCCATTTAGCCCTGATGTTGTCAACCCTCTTCCAGGTGTTCGAGATCGAGTTGGCCTGGCCGGCCGCGATGAAATTGGAGCACCTGGAGATATGGCTGCCGGTGAGGCGGAGGAAGAAGATGTGGCGCAGCAGTGCCGCGGACGGCATCACGCCCAGGTATGCCTCGCAATAGTAGGTGAAGATAGACAAGAGAAGAATGGAGTTAGGATGGAGATGCAGTGGCTGCAGCCCGAAGTGGTCGAGGACCTCGGAAAAGAAATAAGAAAAGGGGGGAACAAACCCGGCGGCGATGCTGCTCGTGAAGAAAGGGAAGAAGGTGCTTCCCTCAGGCTCCGGCGCGTCGGAGGCAAGCCGGAGCTCCGTCTTCCCCGTCTTGTTGCTCTCCCCCGCCGTCAGCAAGCGCGTGGCGGCCAGGTTCTTCTCCATGACGTTGGGCGCATCGAGGGCTCGCTCGAACCAAGCTGGCATCGAGGAGGACTTGACCTTGCGTGGTGCCATTGGTTGCAGATGCAGAGCGAGGTTGGAGCGGATCTGGAGGTTTCGATAGCAAGGAGCGAGAAAGGGGATCTGGAGCAAGGCGAGGAAGAAGCAATGAAGGCAAGCACTATCTGCGTCAGCCTTTTTGTCAAGACGGGCAGTTGCCGAGGCAGCATGGGGAAGCGGAGACACCCATGACCAATCAACCAGCACGCGTCAACCGAGGCCGCAGGATTTTGGGGCCGGCAGCGCTCCGCGCTTGACCATTGGCTTCGCCTTGAAACCAAGCCCAAGCGTTCCTTGGGCCCGGGGGCTACCGTCGGTGTTCTGGGAACGATGGTCCCCAGACATGCCTGCCTGCGGCCGGCGGCGTGGCTGGGATGGCAGGTCTGTACGGCCCGTCTTCATCGACGAGGTATTCAAGACCCTCGCGAGGGGCCAAGCCTCGCGAGGAGGACGACGCAAGACCTCCTCAGGAGCGGCCTCGCCAGGCAGGCTCACGAGGGGCAGAGAGATCAAGGCAAGGCAAACCTCGCGAGGTCCTCATGACGTGAGCCATGACGATCGAGACCAGGCGGGCGCCAGCGCGGGCAGTGTCCTTGCTTCCTCTTTGGTGCCAAGGGGGCAAGCGCAGGCGCGGAGTACCGAGGCATCAAGGAAGGGTTTCCATATCGGTGCAACAAGACCAAGACCAGCAGGATGGCAAGACGGAGGTCATTGTGGAGCCCAAGACGAGGTCACCACCAGAGCCTTTTGCAGGCGAAGACTACTTTTTTCAGGATAAGATGTACTGGCTGTCCCCTTTCAAATTGGCCGTTGTTGGCTCCCTTCCCGCTTAATATTTGGGGAGAGGACCAGGGCCTATGTAAGTAGAACTAGCCACCAGGGTAGGAGGGTGACTAATTGGACAATAAGGAGAAAGAGAGAGAAAAGGGGGAGAACTCATTCAGAGGCATCTCACCCACACAAGTTCACCAAGCACAAGAACACCTCTACCTCAGGAGGTTGTTCTTCCCCTTGTACTGTTCATCATCAGCCCAAGAGGCAATCCACCACCACCACACTGGAGTAGGGTATTACACCACAATGGTGGCCCGAACCAGTATAAATCTTATGTCTTTGTCTTGTGAGTTCGTTGAGTTCGTCCGCGAGATCTTAGAGAGCTAGGGCGTGGATCGATAGGGAGAAAACCTTCGCGCGCACCCCAGTGTTCGAACCTTGAGGGTTTTGCCGAAACCCGTGATCCGACAAGGGCATAACTTAATCTCAGTGAGACCGATTACACAAACTCGGTGGGACCGATTTTGGTAATAAGCTAACCAGAGAGTTGGTCAGGGAAACACGGTGGGATCGATTCGCTCATCTCGGTGAGACCGAAACATTACGAAAGGGGAACAGAGAGTTTCCATTGCAGACTTGGTGGGACCGACCGCACATCTTGGTTGGACCGAAATGTTATGAAGGGAAACAAAGAGTTTGCAATCCCATCTTAGTGAGACGGAGATCCCTATCGGTAAGACCGATATGACTAGGGTTTCTCGCAGTGGCTATGTCAAATGAACTTGGTGGCGCCAGATAGAAAATTTCGATGGGGCTGAATTTGACTTTTGGTATGGGACATATGTGGATATGAGAAATTGGTTGAGGGTTTTTGGAGCATATCACTAAGCATTTTGAGCAAGCAACCCATTAAGCAACACCTCATCCTCTTTTAATAGTATTGGCTTTTCCTATGGACTCAATGTGATCTTGGATCACTGAAAGTAAAATGTAGAGTCTTGAGATTTAGAGCTTGGGCCAATCTTTTGTCCTTAGCATTTTGAGGGGTCCACATTTCTAATCCATGCCATGCCAATCACTGAGCTTTCCTGAAAAATTTATCTTGAGATATCATTAGCTCAATGAGCTATATGCTGTTAAGAATTACCAAAACCACCCAGGGATAGTTGCACTTTTAGAGCTCAAGGAGACCCTCCTTAGGATGATCCCCTCTCAATACATAGAAGCCACTAGAGTTTCCATCAGACCCTGTGCTAGCATTGTATGTCTTGTCAATAGGCCAATGCGATTGCGTAGCTCAACGGCATGATCCACGATGACACATTGAGTAAAGTGGTCCCCGAGAGTATAGTGCGCCGCGTCGTTGAGTGGATGAAAGTATAGGAAGCCTCTATAGGTTTCATGTCCAATTCTAGGAAGTAAATTGGAATCAAGTAACTGAGTCAAGTAGGTAAACAGAGAGGAAACATGGAGAGTACAAGAACAACGTATAGTTTAACCACACCCCACATGTGGTGCTCAACCGCGTGAACTTGACCACAAGTTCCTTGATAACCAACAAGTATAGGGGATCGTTTGTAGTCTTTTTTGATAAATAAGAGTGTCAAACCCAACGAGGAGCTAAAGGTAGACCAAATATTCCCTCAAGTTCTATTGACCACCGATACAACTCTACGCACACTTAACATCCGCTTTACCTAGAACAAGAATAAAACTAGAAGTATTTTGCGAGAATAAAAGTATGAATAAATTGCAAGATAATAAACTTAGTAGTTTAGTAAAATGATTTTTTCAAACAAGAAAGTTATTTGTCCCTAGGTGATCGATAACTAAACCGGTAATCATTATTGCAATTTTAAATGAGGGAGAGGCATGAGCTAACATACTTTCCGTACTTGGATCATATGCACTTATGATTGGAACTCTAGCAAGCATCCACAACTACAAAAATAATTAAGGTAAAACCCAACCATAGCATTAAGTATCAAGTCCTTTTTATCCCATACGCAACAACCCCTTACTCGGTATGTGCTTCTGTCACTCAAGCCACCCACCATAAGCGAATCATGAACGTATTGCAACACCCTACATCGGGGATCCCTCACATTTGCGCGACATAGAGGGAACCATAGGACAACATCAAAATAAAATATACAACTCAAACCAATCACGATCATCAATCAACCCATAGGACAAAACAAATCTACTCAAACATCATAGGATAACCACATATCATTGGATAATAATATATAGTGTTGAGCACCATGTTTAAGTAGAGAATTGCAGCAGGAATAGAGAGGTTACACCACTTCATAGAGGGGGATAAAGTTGGTGTTGATGGTAGCAAGATTGTTGATGTAGATCGCCATCACGATCCTTGCCCCGGCGAGACTCCGACGCCATTGGGAGAGAGGGGGAGAGAGCCCCCCTCCTTTTTATTCTTCTTTGGTCTCCCCCTAGATGGAAGGAGAGTCCCCCCTCTGGTCCATGGCCTCCATAGTGGCAGAGGGGCGGGAGCCCCTCTGAGATTGGATCTATCCCTCTGTTCTCTTCTGTTACGGGTTCCTATTTTTTGGCCCTTCATTGTTTCTTAAATTCCTGGAGATCCGTAACTCCGATTGCGCTGAGATTTTAACACAATTTTTTTCCGGATATAAGCTTCCTTGCACCCTAAGTAGAGCCCCAACCGACTTACAAGGTGCCCTCAAGGCACCACCACGCGCTAGGGGGGAGTCGTGCCCTGGTATCTTCTGGAGGCTGTGGGCCTCCGTTTGCGTTGATTCCACCTCCCGAAAATCACATATATTCCAAAATAATTCTCCATCAATTTTTATCGCATTTGTACTTTGTTTGATATGGATATTTCGTGGAACAAAAAACATGCAACAAATAGGAACTGACACTGGGCACTGGATCAATATGTTAGTCCCAAAAAATCATATAAATTTTTGCCAAAAGTATGTAAAAGTTGTATAATATTGGCATGGAACAATCAAAAATTATATATACGATGGAGACGTATCATTCCTCCGCTCGGCTGCTGGCATTACCGACAACCCCCTCTAGTCTCTCAATGGCTAGGTCATTTGCCTCCTATTGCTCTGCCTTGCTGCATTGCAGGTCATGCTCCTGGCCTCATGAGACCATATGCTTTCATGATTGTGCTTAACTCTTGCATAATAATCTATAGAAACCTTCCCCTTGTTGTCTTTGGAAACATCCATTGCATCCAAGTGTACGCCTGTGAGCGCTTCTAGAGTAGAAGAATAGGTAACAAGGATGATAATAAGAATTTTTTGCCACCCTGGGAATCATCAAATGACTTTCGTAGGCCTTCATTCCTCCCACACTCCTCATGGCATAGAACCTACATCCTACGAGCCTCCATACATGACATGAGTTTTTCATCTTCAACATAGTGCAAGGGGTGAGGCGAACATCCAAAGAATAAGCATAGAGATCATAGGGAAAAATCACTCACTCACACAAATTAAAGCTTATTACAAACCCACGTCCTCTTGAATTAATATATTAGTCCCTCAAAAGGTTTAAAAATATTTTAAATTATAAAAAACAACAAGAAAAATACAAATATTGTAGATACATTGAAGACATATAAGCAACTCCCAAGCTTCATCCATGCTCCTCCCCGAGCATGAAGATGACAACAAAGGTAACTTTGCCATGTGATTGTGACCTATCGTAAACTTGATCAACTAATGCGAACACTTTCGGTGAGTATTAATCAATAATAGAGTCATTTGACAAATCTTTGTATTAATAAACTCCAAATACCTCGACCCATATAGAAGAAGCGCTCAAATATTCTTTGATTATTAAATGTATGAAGTCAAAATTACCATCACCAAAGGTTTAGAAAGAATATTGACCATGAGCTGACATTTGAGCACCTGAATGAACCATGCACCGGCTAAGACATTTCAATTTGGTCAAGTAGAGCAGGAAAACCAAAACTAGTGGATGGCTCAAGCACAGGTGCAGCTCCTGGAGTCGGGGAAGATAGTTGGCCGACACTTGTTGGTGACCTGCCCAGGCGAGCAATCGAATGGATTTCTAGGCATGTGATAGAAAACTTTATCAGCTTCAAATACTTGCCTAATGATTCGGGTGGTAAGCTTAGCAATCCAGCAAAGACCGGCCCACCTTTCTTCGATCACCTCGCCTTAACCCGAGGCCCCGACACTGAAAATGCCAAATGCATCTTCGAGTAGACTCATCATAGGTTCACTACAACCAATATACAATTAACAAGGACATGCCTATATCAAAACCGTGACTCATAAGGTTCCTAAAATAATAAGAATTTGAGCAACGAACATGCATTCTATTGGAACCTCGAAGCAAGGGAAGACCGTATTAGGAAATATATGCACACACGAATCGATACTTGGCAACATAAGAAGTTTGATAGTGCCATGGCATCTCATTGGAACCCTAGCGAAAACTGGGTCTGCTCCTCTCTGATGATCCATCGTACTTGCTTCGCTCGGATCCCACACTTAGTTCCCATTGTATCCTGCAAATTAGACCCCGTAGCTTTGCGGCTCCATTGTAAGGCTGATTCATTCCTGCCTGATCTTCACCATCAACTGAAGGAAATATACCCTAGAGGCAATAATAAAGTTGTTATTTATATTCCTTTTACCATGATAAATGTTCATTACTCATGCTAGAATTGTATTAACCGGAAACTTAGTACATGTGTGAATACATAGACAAACTGAGTGTCCCTAGTATGCCTCTACTTGACTAGCTCGTTAATCAAAGATGGTTAAGTTTCCTGACAATAGACATGTGTTGTCATTTGATGAACGGGATCACATCATTAGAGAATGATGTGATGGACAAGACCCATCTGTTAGCATAGCATAATGATCGTTTAGTTTTATTGCTAGTGCTTTCTTCATGACTTATACATGTTCCTCTGACGATGAGATTATGCAACTCCCAAATACCGGAGGAACCCCTTGTGTGCTATCAAATGTCACAACAAAACTGGGTGATTATAAAGATGCTCTATAGGTGTCTCCGATGGTGTCTGTTGAGTTGGCATAGATCGAGATTAGGATCTGTCACTCCGTGTATCGGATAGGTGTCTCTGGGCCCTGTCGGTAATGCACATCACTATGAGGCTTGCAAGCAATGTGACTAATGAGTTAGTTACGGGATGATGAATTACAGAATGAGCAAAGAGACTTGCCAGAAATGAGATTGAACTAGGTATGAGGATACCGATGATCGAATCTCGGGAAAGTAACATAACGGTGACAAAGGGAACAACGTATGTTGTTATGCGGTTTGACCGATAAAGATCTTCGTAGAATATGTGGGAGCCAATATGAGCATCAAGGTTCCTCTATTGGTTAGTGACCAGAGATGTGTCTCATTCATGGCTACATAGTTCTCGAACCCATAGGGTCTGCACGCTTAATGTTCGATGATGATTTGTATAATGAGTTATGTGATTTGATCACTGAAATTTGTTCGGAGTCCTAGATGAGATCACAGATATGAAGAGGAGTCTCAAAATGGTCGAGATGTAAATATTCATATATTGGAAGGTTGCATTCAGACATCAAAATGGTTCCGACTGGTTCGGGCATTTTTCCGGAGTACCGGGAGGTTACCGGATCCCCCAGGAAGAAGTATTGGGCCTATTGGGCCTTATTGGAGGAGATGAGAAGGGCCACATGAGAGGGGCGCCGCCCCCTTGCCCAAACCTAATTGAACTAGGGGAGGGTGCGGCCCCCCTCTTTCCTTCTCCCTTCCCTTTTTCCTCTCCGGTGGAAGGAAGGAGGGGGGTGAATTCTACTTGGACTAGGAATCCAAGTAGGATTCCCCCCTTATGGCATGCCCCCTAGGCCGTCCACCTCCTCCTCCCCCTTTATATACGAAGGTGGGGGCACCCCAAAGGCACAACAGACAATCTCTTAGCTATGTGCGGTGCCCCCTCCACAGTTTACCACCTCGGCCATATCCTTGTAGTGCTTAGGCGAAGCCCTGCGCCGGTAACTTCATCATTTCTGTCACCACGCCGTCGTGCTAACAGAACTCTCCCTCGTCCTCAACTAGACCAAGAGATCGAGGGACGTCATCATGCTGAACGTGTGCTGAACAAGGAGGTGCCGTATGTTCGGTGCTAGGATCGGTTGGATCGTGAAGACGTTCGACTACATCAACTGTGTTACTAAACGCTTCCACTTTTGGTCTACGAGGGTACATGGACAAACTCTCCCCTCTCGCTGCTATGCATCTCCTAGATAGATCTTGCATGATCGTAGGAATTTTTTTGAAATATTGCGTTCCCAAACAGTGGCATCCTAGCCAGGTCTATGCATAGATGTTAGTTGCGGGTGATAATAGTCATAATGCTTACCACCAACGTCTTGCTTTGATTCGGCGGTATTGTTGGATGAAGCGGCCCAGACCGACATTACATGACCGCGTTCATGAGACTGGTTCTACCACATGCTTCGCACACAGGTGGCTGGCGGGTGTCTTTCTCCAACTTTAGTTGAATCGAGTTTGACTATGGCCGGTCCTTTTTGAAGGTTAAAACAGCACATTTGACAAAAAATCGTTGTGGTTTTGATGCGTAGGTAAGAACGGTTCTTCCTAGAAGCCCGTAGCAGCCACGTAAAACTTGCAACAACAAAGTAGAGGACGTCTAACTTGTTTTTGTAGGGCATGTTGTGATGTGATATGGTCAAGACATGATGAGATATAAATTGTTGTATGAGATGATCATGTTTTGTAAAAGTTATTGGCAACTGGCACGAGCCTTATGGTTGTTGCTTTATTGTATGAAATGCAATTGCCATGTAATTGCTTTACTTTATCACTAAGCGGAAGCGATAGTCATAGAAGCAATAGTTGGTGAGATGACAATGATGCTACGATGGAGATCAAGGTGTCAATGTCGGTGCACAAAAGGAGGGGTCCTATTTTGCACCCCTTTACTTGTGCGCGGGCAGTTGGAGCCACGCCGGCGGCCACACCTAGTGGGGCAGAGGAAGGAAGAAAAGTCACAAGACAACCAGAACAGCGCCAAGCCAGAAACACGAAGAGCAGAGGGGCGAGGTGGACTCCCCCGGCATGGCCCTTGCCGGGGTAACTTGCCCAACACCAATGCCGCAACCACCCTTGAGCCTGAGAGCTCCGACGCCATCGAGAGAATTGAAACCTAGGCTCGGGAAGTGCCTACATGGTGGCATGCAAATCTTTGTGGAAACCAGAAGCACACAAGACCAGATGATGCCCAGAAGACGATGATCCTTGGCAAGATCCTTTCCAAGGATACCCACGAGACACGCGGCAAGACCCTTGCTGGGGACGACCAAGATGTCGCGGCAAGACCCTTGCCGGGGCCCCGGCAAGATTTTTGCCGAAAACATCTGCGAGGATGCAACCAGGCCCACGCCCACCAAGACTCCACGACCGTTCCCATGCAGCTGCCAGCCCACCAGCTGGGTAGGCACCTGCGTGGCGACGTACGGCCTCTAGGCCGACTCGACAAGAACTTGCATGGTGGCATGCAGATCTTCATGAAGGTTTAGCCACCGCACCAACTCAGCAGCCAGCCAACGTGGCACTACACGCCTCATCAGTTCGGACGCGCGTAAAAACCAGGCGAGGCTGCGACAGCTGGGACAAGCTTCCTTGTCGTCCCCGATAAAGCAAGAAGGGCACGTCGGCAGCGCATTAAATTCGTTTGTCCTACGGTGCCAGGAGATAGACTCGATTACTGTATACCTTTCCACCTCCTGTGTGACACTGGGGCAGCCCCTTTTGACTAGTTCAAGAAGGGAGGAGGCCCGATAAAGCAAGCAGGCCCGCGGCATATGGAGAGAGGATTCAGATTTTTTTGGACGACGCACACATCGTAGCTAGTTCAAGAACTCAAGAACACTCAAATATACACCAAAGCAGGACTAGGGTATTACGCATCCTTACGGCCCGAACCTGGGTAAACGATCCTCGTGGTGGCTTCTAGACCCGCTCATGGCACAACCCGCGCCCGCCAATCGTAGCAAAAAGGGACCCCCAGTGATCCCATATGTGTCGTTTCCCCCGACATCTTTGGTGCGCGAGGTAGGGGGCGTGCGGTTGTGAAAATCCGGTTTGAAGGTTAGCACACCGACTTCGTCACCATGGCCCCCAAGAGAAAGGGGATCACGGCGATTGGTTCATCTGGGGCCGGCCCGTCCGTGACAATGAGAAAGGGGAGCAGGCGGCCGGGTACCCATGGATGGGGCCGAAGACGTGGCCCGCGAGCGTCAACGACATTCTGGCGATCGGAGCTAGGCGAGCGGCGTCGTCTGAATCCGAGACGACGAGCCGTGCGCCGCTGGGTCCGGGGGCGGGGCCGTGCTGCCCATGGGTGGCACAGCAACCTCTACGGCACCCTAGCTGGCGCCTGCGCCGCGCCCTTCCCAGGCCGAGCGTGATGAGCAACACTGTGATGCCGGAGCCCTCGGGCACCACCGCAGAAAGAGCCCTATGCGCCACTCACATGATGAACCAGGCTGGTGTGCACGGTCAGACGCTGGTGCAGGCACCGCGCGACGGCGAGACTGTGACCGAGCCCCTTCTAAACTAGTTAGAAGTTAGAGCATATCACGGTCTACACCGATCTCGCCACCGCCTACGCTAGCAGAAGCGCTGGCGCGCGTGCAGCTGCTCCTCGACTCCTCCTCCCCCGCTGTGGAGAAGCTCGACGAGTGGAGAGCCTTGTCAGCTTCGCCAACAAAGACGAGCCGCTCCCAGCGGGACCGTCGCACCGGTGTCCTGACGAGTCGGTGCACGCTGGCGGTGGGGGGGGTCAGAGACGCTGCGACCACGGTGCACTCTCCCCCACTGCGACCGCAACAACATCCACTGGCCCGTCGACTCGACGTCTGTGGCAACGTTTCCACCGCGTCGTCCGACCCACGAACCCGCCGCGACCAACGTCAAGTCCTTCGGGAACGAGCCCAAGAAGATGCTTGAACTACCATCGAACGACGACGGGAGACGCGCCATCAGTTAGATCTGCGTGCGGGGCCTACTATGGACCACCCAGCGCTGGGGGGCCCCGACGACCTACCTTACGAGGTGGGTTGTCCAGCCTTTACCCGAGAGCTGCGGCAGTTCTAGTGGCCCTCCCACCGCACATTCAAGCCCGATGTTGCCGAGAAGTACAACGGCAAGACCCACCTATCGAAGTTCCTCCGCATCTACACCATCGTGATGCAAGCTGCTGGAGCCCGCGACGACAAGGTGCTCGCCAATTACTTCCCGTTGGCACTCAAACCCAACGTCATGTCGTGGTTGTTGCACTTGCCAGTGGATTCCATTTCTTCTTGGTCGGATTTGTGTCATGAGTTCGCTGGCACCTTCACTGGAGGCCACCAAGCTCATGGCCAAGCAAGCAATTTACAAATCATCCCCCAGAAAGAAGGAGAAAACCTGCGCAACTACATACAAAGGTTCAGCCGAGTGCAGTACAACATCCCAGATGTTCATCCCGCCGCTGTTGTCAGTGCATTCCATTAGAATGTGCACAACTGCAAGATGCGCGAGGAGTTGGCGATGAACGAGGTCAAGGATGTGGCTGACCTTTATGTTCTGGCCGATAGATGTGCTCGAGCTGAAGAGGGGAGGAAGTACCCCGGCGAGGATGCCGGTGCGGAAACCGACTCCATAGACGAAGACACCGCCGCTCCAATGAAGAAAGGTCGGTGCCTCAACAGGAAGTGCAAGGGCAAGGCTATGCTTGCCGTTGAGGGATATAGTGAGAGGTTGTCGAGTGCACTACCTGCTTGGGCCTGGCGGCAAGCCAAGAGGCTCCGATAAGCAGTATTGCAAGATCCTCCGCACCAAGGGCCATGACCTCCAGAACTGCCGACAAGTTGAGCTGCTTGTTGAAAAGCAGAAGGCTGAATACGAAAGGCGAGACAAAGAGAAAGGTCAGGATGGTGCTAAGGGATCCGACAAGAAGCTTAACTTGGTTTTCTAGGCATTTTATGTGCATAATTCTAATTTGAAGTACATGCACATGCTCCGGTGCATATAAATTGGTTGAAAAATCAAATTTGTGTCCTTGGGTGCATGCTTAGGTCCCATGCAAGAAATGGGAATGAATTTCAAACACCAGTGCATTGTTGATTGCCGGCAAAATATTGAGATACTTGGCTTTTAAATTCTAGTAAATCCAAAACTCGTCTGAAATTCATGAAATTTGGCATGCTATCATGGAATGGCACCCAACATGTCGTGGTAAAAAAATGTCCCATTTGGGGCAGATTTGGGTATAAGCTTCTCACAAACCATAGCTTCTCATAACAAGCCTGATGGTTTCGGTACGGAATGTGCCACCTTTGGGGACGAAACGATATTCGTTGCCTCTTATTGCTTTCAAAAAAATTCTAGTTCCAACATAGAACAACATGAGTGTTGTGTTAATTTTTGGAATTTTTCAAGGTTCGTTTGGACATTTTTATACATTAACTGGGCTTTCTAGGCATTTTATGTGAATAATTCAAATTTGAAATGCATGCACATGCTCAAGTGCATATAAATTGGTTGAAAAATCAAATCTATGTCCATGGGTGCATGCTTTGTTCCCATGCAAGAAATGGGAATGAATTTCAAACACCAGGGGACTGTTGATTGCCGACAAAATGTTGAGATACCTGGCTTTTAAATTCTAGTAAATCCCAAACTCGTCTGAAAGTCATGAAACTTGGCATGCTAACATGGAATGGCACCCGACATGCTGTGGTATTTTTCGTGTCCCTTTTGAGAGAAGGCGCACTCGAATAACAGCCAAGAAAGGCATTTTGAAAAAATAGCTGCCACTTTAATATCTCAAATGTTTGTATAATTCAAACTGTGTGAGTTTTGTTAACCATTCATGTAACCCCATGTGTCTTGGTTTTAATGGCTATAGGAGGTGCCGTGTGGACAGCTACTTGACTGAACGGGAGGTGTGCGAGCGCAGTCCGATGCGCAGGCTCACCGGGAAGCATGCAAGTTGTTCAATGCCGGATCTGTTCATCTATTCAACGCAAACGATTTAGATTATGGTATGAAAATTAAAGCCAGACTTCGATGCTAAGACAAGAGACACTGCATTTTGTCAAAATATGCAGCTAAAAATCAATAGCACTATCTATTTTTTGCAACTAAAATTCAATAATTAAGCATATATTTCATTCATAGAGATTAAGCAGTCGTTCTCACCGGGAAGTGAGACAGCCTTGGACCGCTGCCCGCCTCGCTCCCACTAGTGTGTATTAATGGCACCGCCGAGCGGGCGCACCCCCCATACTCACCACACACACAATCCTCTCTCTCCGCCCGCATCCTCGACGCTGCTCGGAGTCCTCAAAGCCGTTAGTGTATGAGGATGCCGCTAAAGCGCCCCACCGGAGGGAGTGGCGACACCGGGGACGCTGAAGCATCGGAGCACGGCGTTAATATGGAGACAGAGGTTTCCGTCACCACTGACCAGGTGGAGAACGAGGCTGCCAACAAGCGAAGGCGGGTCAAGAAAGAACCGCAAGCGACTCCATCAGGCCTAGACTTCATCAACAACCTCCCTGATGATATGTTGATAGTCATCATATCCCTCCTCCCAATCAAATGTCGAGCAAGGACAGCCGCCATTTCTCGGCGGTGGGGCCCCCCTATGGCTCCTCACCCCCGTCGACCTCCTCGACGCCCACGAGCTCTGCCATGGCTATCGCCAAAGCTTGGATGCGTTCTCCCAGATCATCGATAGTCAACATGGCCCAATCAAAGGCCTTATCATGGGCAAGTTCCATTCCAATGGCAAGGATCGAGCCAAGCTTGACGAGTGGTTTCGATCCCCCGCCATAGATCAACTCAAGAAACTTAGTTTTAATGATGGGCATATGCGTTTGCTGCCAACATTCATGCTCCGCTTCGCGCCCATGCTGCGCCTTGCCAAGTTCATGAACTGCCATTCCCCCCATTAATGACGCGCTCGCTCTTTTTCTACCATGACTGAAGCACCTCGAGCTCGTTGTCATCTGCATCCCAAAGGATGACATGGAGCGCCTGCTCCGCGGCTATACTGCACTCGAGTTCCTTCACCTTTAGGAGATGAATTGGTCGAGTACCTTGCACATCACCTCCAGGACTCTCCGGACTATTTATGTGTGTTGCTGGTGCTACAACGAGAGATCACAAAAGGTGGACCACAATATGGTCATTGAGGACACACCTTCACTTGAGAGATTACTTGTAGTTGATCAACAAGGTCCAAGAAGAATCAAAGTCATTTCTACGCCGAAATTGACAGTGGTGGGCTACTCGTCTGTCAAATACTACAACTTTCAGGTACAACAGTCGCCTTATACCTCTCCTTTATTATATCAACGTTATTTCTAGTTTTGAAGATGTATGTTCGTCTGTCATCCTGCAAAGCTTCACCCAGATTCTGGGCACAGTGAAGGTCTTTGCACTAGAATACGTCAGCCCCAACCTGGACCAAGTTGTCAGTTACCTGAGATGCTTTCCATGCCTGAAGAAGCTATATATCGAGGTGATGTTCCTTTCCTGTTAAATGTTAACCATAAGGGAGTTCAAGTTTTTGCACCTTTTCCCAAGTTTACAATGACAATGCACTACGATTTCTGAAGGGATTTTGGAGGATTTTAGGACATACACCCCCACCCCATATTGGTTTCTTCATTCATATGGTTACAATCGTCCATAAACATTTCTCCTTTGGATTCATTTGTACTAGTTTTCTTAGGGAATTTTTCATCCAATCCAACCTCTTGTGAAGAAGGCTACATGTTTCTAGATTGTAATCAAATGCCCATGTTAATCATGTCATATCGAAGATGGCACGTTGGTGCATTTTACAAATACTACAAACCAAATGGGCGTGTAGCAGTGTTCAAAACTGCATGTAGGCACTAACACGTTCTCTTCTTTTGCAGATAATAATAGGCCTAGAGGTGGATAATGTTTATAATGACAATTACATCGAATGCCTGGATCTGCATCTCTCAAATATTACTTTGAACTCCTACCGAGGGACCTTACCAGAGATTACACTCGTCAGGTTCTTTCTTACTAGAAAAAGGGTGCTGAGGGTACCGAGGTTGAACACACATTTAATTAGGAAAGACGAATGGTATGATTATCAGAGCCGACAGGTACTGCGAAATGGAAGAGCTTCCAAAAAACCTAAACTTTGTATTGGAAGAGCATATGACGGAGCAATTGGAAGTCATTGTGTCAAACCCAAACATGACTTGTCAGTGGATGATCCCTTTGCAGAAGTGACGATGCTTGCAATGTTTGAATTTGGGCGTTGTAATCTTTGAATTTTAACCTTGCAATATTTATGGCATTTGTTACATTGAGCCATTTCTGTTCTCTTATCTCAACACAAACAGTTCATCCAAGAGAACCGCATGTCATATATCACACACACCTTGATCTGGCTGGCCGTTTCTTTTGTGTTACATAATCACAAACAGTTCATCGAGTGAACTGTATGATGTACATCGCACACACCTTGATCTGGCTGACCATTTCTTTTGTGTTGCCTAATCACAAAAAGTTCATCCGTGTGAAGCGTATGATGTGCATCGCACACACCTTCATCTGGCTGCCCGTTTCTTTTGTTCCTCCTCATTGAAAACGGTTAATTGAACTGACCTATATGCCTTGCATCACACATGCAACTAAAATCTGAACCGTGTTTGATGCATCCTCCAAAGAAAATGTTTTGCACCTTTTTTGACAGTTTTTTTACACCATCATTTGTGATTATTGCATCGCACATAGTTTCGTCGAAGGGTCTCTGATCGCGGTCGATGTGATCGCGGTCGGTGCGCTACCTCTACATCTACGAAACTATGTGTGATGCAATAATCACAAATGGTGGGAAATGGTTCCAAAGTCGATGTGATCACATCGACCAAGAAGGTGATGATGCGCATGGGAAATGGTTCCAAAGTCGATGTGATCGCGGTCGGTGCGCTACCTCTACATCTACCGTCGGGATTTGTTTTAGACCTAAATAATTGTTATTTGGTGCCAGCGTTGAGCATGAACATTATATCTGGATCTTGTTTGATGCAAGACGGTTATTCATTTAAATCAGAGAATAATGGTTGTTCTATTTATATGAGTAATATCTTTTATGGTCATGCACCCTTGAGGAGTGGTCTATTTCTGTTGAATCTTGATTGTAGTGATACACATATTCATAATACTGAAGCCGAAAGATGCAAGGTTAATAATGATAGTGCAACTTATTTGTGGCACTGCCATTTAGGTCATATTGGTGTAAAGTGCATGAAGAAACTCCATCCTGATGGGCTTTTGAAATCACTTGATTATGAATCACTTGATGCTTGCGAACCATGCCTCATGGGCAAGATGACTAAGACTCCGATCTCCGAAACAATGGAGCGAGCAACTGGCTTATTGGAAATAATACATACTGATGTATGCGGTCCAATGAGTCTTGAGGCTCGTGGTGGGTATCTTTATTTTCTGACCTTCATAGATGATTTGAGCAGATATGGGTATATCTACTTGATGAACCATAAGTCTGAAACATTGAAATGTTCAAAGAATTTCAGAGTGAAGTGGAAAATCATCGTAACAAGAAAATAAAGTTTCTACGATCTGATCGTGTTGGTGAATATTTGAGTTATGAGTTTGGTCTTCATTTGAAACAATGTGGAATAGTTTCGCAACTCACGCCACCTGGAACACCACAACGTGATGGTGTGTCCGAACGTCGTAACTGTACTTTATTAGATATGGTGCGATCTATGATGTCTCTTACTGATTCACCGCTATTGTTTTGGGGTTATGCTTTAGAGATGGGTGCATTCACGTTAAACAGGGCACCATCTAAATCCGTTGGATGACACCATATGAACTGTGCTTTGGCAAGAAATATAATCTGTCGTTTCTTAAAGTTTGGGGCTTCGATGCTTATGTGAAAAAGCTTCAACCTAATAAGCTCGAACCCAAATCGGAGAAATGTGTCTTCATAAGATACCCAAAGGAAACTGTTGGGTACACCATCTATCACAGATCCAAAGGCAAGATTTTCATTGCTAAGACTGGATCCTTTCTAGAGAAGGAGTTTCTCTTGAAAGAAGAGAGCGGGAGGAAAGTAGACCTTGATGAGGTAATTGTACCTTCTCCCGAATTGGAAAGTAGTTCATCACAAAAATTAGTTCCGGTGATTGATACACCAATAAGTGAGGAAGCTAATGATGATGATCATTAAACTTCTGATCAGGTTACTACCAAACCTCGTAGGTCAACCAGAGTACGATCCGCACCGGAGTGGTATGGTAATCCTATTCTAGAGGTCCTGTTACTTGACCATGACGAACCGACAAACTATCAGGAAGTGATGATGAGCCCAGATTCTGTGAAATGGCTTGAGGCCATGAAATCTGAGAGGGGGTCCATGTATGAGAACAAAGTGTGGACTTTGGTTGACTTGCCCGATGATCGACAAGCAATAGAGAATAAATGGATGTTCAAGAAGAAGACTGACACTGACGGTAATGTTATTGTCTACAAAGCTCTACTTGTTGCGAAATGTTTTCGACAAGTTCAAGGAGTTGACAACAATGAGACCTTCTCACCCGTAGCGATGCTTAAGTCTATCCGAATTATGTTAGCAATTGCCACATTTTATGATTATGAAATTTGGCAAATGGATGTCAAAATTGCATTCCTTAATGGATATCTTAAAGAAGAGTTCTATATGATGCAACCAGAAGGTTTTGTCGATACAAAATGTGCTAACAAAGTGTGCAAGCTCCAGCGATCCATTTATGGACTGGTGCACGCCTCTCTGAGTTAGAATATAAGCTTTGATAGTGTGATCAAAGCATATGGTTTTATACAGACTTTTTGAGAAGCTTGTATTTACAAGAAAGTGAGTGGGAGCTCTGTAGCATTTCTAATACTATATGTGGATGACATATGGTTTATTGGAAATAATATAGAATTTTTGGATAGCATAAAAGGATACTTGAATAATAATTTTTCAATGAAAGACCTCGGTGAAGCTGCTTATATATTGGGCATCAAGATCTATAGAGATAGATCAAGACGCTTAATTGGACTTTCACAAAGCACATACCTTGATAAAGTTTTGAAGAATTTCAAAATGGATTAGTCAAAGAAAGGGTTCTTGCCTGTGTTACAAGGTGTGAAGTTGAGTCAGACTCAATGCCCGACCACTATGGAAGATAGAGAGAGAATGAAAGTCATTCCCTATGCCTCAGCCATAGGTTCTATCATGTATGCAATGCTATGTACCAGACCTGATGTGTGCCTTGCTATAAGTTTAGCTGGGAGGTACCAAAGTAATCCAGGAGTGGATCACTAGACAGCGGTCAAGAACATCCTGAAATACCTGAAATGACTAAGGATATGTTTCTCATTTATGGAGGTGACAAAGAGCTCGTCGTGAATGGTTACGTCAATGCAAGCTTTGACACTGATCCGGATGACTCTAAGTCACAAACCGGATACGTATTTGTATTGAATGGTGGAGCTGTTAGTTGGTGCAGTTCCAAGAAGAGCATCATGGAGGGATCTACATGTGAAGCGGAGTACATAGCTGCTTCGAAAGCAGCAAATGAAGGAGTCTGGATGAAGGAGTTCATATCCGATCTAGGTGTAATACCTAGTGCATCGGATCCAATGAAAATCTTTTGTGACAATACTGGAGCAATTGCCTTGGCGAAGGAATATAGATCTCACAAGAGAACCAAACACATCAAGATATGCCTCAATTCCATCCGCGATGAAGTCAAGGAGGGATACATAGAATATAGCATGATACATATGGATCTAAATGTTGCAGACCCATTGACTAAGCCTCTCTCACAAGAAAAACATGATTAGTGCTACCTCTTGAGCATGCGTTGGTATTCCCTTGAAGAGGAAAGGGTGATGCAGCAAAGTAGCATAAGTATTTCCCTCAGTTTTTGAGAACCAATGTATCAATCCAGTAGGAGATTACACGCAAGTCCCTCGTACCTGCACAAACAAACAAGAACCTCGCAACCAATGCGATAAAGGGGTTGTCAATCCCTTCACGGTCACTTACGAAAGTGAGATCTGATAGAGATAATAAGATAAATATTTTTGGTATTTTTATTATATAGATAGAAAAATAAAGATTGCAAAGTAAACAACGATAGAAATAGCAAGTGGATAGGAAAATAATATGATGGAAGATAGACCCGGGGGCATAGGTTTCACTAGTGGCTTCTCTCAAGATAGCAAATTCTATGGTGGGTGAACAAATTATTGTCGAGCAATTGATAGAAAAGCGCATATTGATAGAAAAGCGCATAGTTATGAGAATATCTAGGCATGATCACGTATATAGGCATCACGTCCGCGACAAGTAGATCGATTCTGCATCTACTACTATTACTCCACACAACAACCACTATCCAGCATGCATATAGAGTATTAAGTTCATAAGAACAGAGTAACGCATTAGGCAAGATGACATGATGTAGAGGGATAAACTCAAGCAATATGATATAAACCCCATCTTTTTATCCTCGATGGCAACAATCCAACACGTGCCTTGCTGCCCCTGCTGTCACTGGGAAAGGACACTGCAAGATTGAACCCAAAGCTAAGCACTTATCCCATTGCAAGAAAGATCAATCTAGTAGGCCAAACCAAACTGATAATTAGAAGAGACTTGCAAAGATATTAAATCATGCTTAAAAGATTTCAGAGAAGAAACAAATATTATTCATAAATAATCTTGATCATAAACCCACAATTCATCGCATGTCGACAAACACACCGCAAAAAGAATTACATCGAATAGATCTCCAAGAGAATCAAGGAGAACTTTGTATTGAGATCCAAAGAGAGAGAAGAAGCCATCTAGCTAATAACTATGGACTCGAAGGTCTGTGGTAAACTACTCACACATCATCGGAGAGGCTATGGTGTTGATGTAGAAGCCCTCCGTGATCGATTCCCCCTCCGGCGAAGCGCCGGAAAAGGCCCCAAGATGGGATCTCACGGGTACAGAAGGTTGCGGCGGTGGAAATAGGGTTTCCTGGTGCTCCTGGATGTTTTCAGGGTATATGGATATATATAGGAGGAAGAAGTAGGTCGGTGGAGCTGCGAGGGGCCCACAAGGGTGTGGGGCACACCTACCCCCGTGGGCGCGCCCTCCTGCCTCGTGGCCTCCTTGCTTCTATCTTCACGTCCACTCCAACTCTCCTGGATCATGTTTGTTCCAAAAATAACTCTCCCGAAGGTTTCATTCCGTTCGGATTCCGTTTGATATTCCTTTTCTGTGAAACACTGAAATAGGCAAAATAAACAGCAATTTGCATTCGTCCTTTGGTTAGTAGGTTAGTCCTAAAAATAATATAAAAAGGTATATTAAAGCCCATTAAACATCCAAAACAGATAATATAATAGCATGGAACAATCAAAAGTTATAGATACGTTGGAGACGTATCAAGCATCCCCAAGCTTAATTCCTGCTCGTCCTCGAGTAGGTAAATGATAAAAACAGAATTTTTGATGTGGAATGCTACCTAGCATAATTCCCAATGTAATTTTATTTATTGTGGCATGAATGTTCAGATCCGAAAGATTCAAGACAAAAGTTTAATATTGACATAAAAATAATAATACTTCAAGCATACTAACAAAGCAATCATGTCTTCTCAAAAGAACATGGCCAAAGAAAGTTATCCCTACAAAATCATATATTCTAGCTATGCTCTATCTTCATCACACAAAGTATTTAATCATGCACAACCCCGATGAGAAGCCAAGCAATTGTTTCATACGTTAGATGTTCTCAAACTTTTTTAATCTTCACGCAATACATAAGTGTGAGCCATGGATATAGCACTATAGGTGGAATAGAATGGTGGTTGTGGAGAAATAAAAAAGGAGAAGATATTCTCACATCAACTAGGCGTATCAACGGGCTATGGAGATGCCCATTAATATATATATCAATGTGAGTGAGTAGGGATTGCCATGCAACGGATGCACTAGAGCTATAAGTGTATAGAAAGCTCAACGAAGGAAACTAAGTGGGTGTACATCCAACTCACTTGCTCACGAAAACCTAGGGCATTTTGAGGAAGTCCATCATAGGAATATACAAGCCAAGTTCTATAATGTAAAATTCCCACTAGTATATGAAAGTGAAAACATAGGAGACTCTCCATCATGAAGATCATGGTGCTACTTTGAAGCACAAGTGTGGTCAAAGGATAGTAACATTGTCCCTTCTCTCTTTTTCTCTCTCTCTTTTTTTATTTGGGCCTTCTCTTTTTTATGGCCTCTTTTTTCTCTTTTTTTTCGTCCGGAGTCTTATCCCGACTTTGGGGGAATCATAGTCTCCATCATACTTTCCTCACATGGGACAATGCTCTAATAATGATGATCATCACACTTTTATTTACTTACAACTCAAAAATTACAACTCGATACTAGAACAACATATGACTCTATGTGAATGCCTCTGGCGGTGTACCGGGATATGCAATGACTCAAGAGTGACATGTATGAAAGAATTATAAGGGTGGCTTTGCCACAAATACGATGTCAACTACATGATCATGGAAAGAAATATGACAATGATGAGACATGTCATTACAAATGGAACGGTGGTAAGTTGCATTGCAAAATATCTCGGAATGGCTATGGAAATGCCATAATAGGTAGGTATGGTGGCTATTTTAAGGAAGGTATATGGTGGGTGTATGATACCGGCGAAAGGTGCGCGGTATTAGAGAGGCTAGCAAAGGTGGAAGGGTGAGAGTGTGAATAATCCATGGACTCAACATTAGTCATAAAGAACTCACATACTTATTGCAAAAATCTATTAGTTATCGAAACAAAGTACTATGCATGCTCCTAGGGGGATAGATTGGTAGGAAAGGACCATCGCTCGTCCCCGACTGCCACTCATAAGGAAGACAATCAATAAATAAATCATGCTACGACTTAATCACATAACGGTTCACCATACCACTAGTAGAAAAGGGGGCAAAGGTCCAGGCCGGGTCAGCCCATTAGTCCCGGTTCAGTCCAGAACCGGGACCAATGGGGGCATTGGACCCGGTTCGTGAGCCCAGGGGGCCGGCCAGGCCACGTGGGCCATTGGTCCCGGTTCGTCTGGACCTTTTGGTCCCGGTTAGTGGGACGAACCGAGACCAATGGGCCTCGCTCCTGGCCCACCACCATTGGTCCCGGTTGGTGGCTTGAACCGGGACGAAAGGCTCCCCTTTAGTCCCGGTTTATGCCACCAACCGGGACCAATGAGGTGCCTATATATACCCCCACGCGTAAGAGCAGAGCACACTGTTCTGTTTTTTCTGGCCGAGGGGGAGAGGGCTTGGTGGTGCTCTAGCTCACCTCCTATGCACACAAGGTGTTCGATGGAATGCCCAAGCCACACTACTTAAGCTTTCTCCTCTCCAAGCCCGACCTCCAAGCTCCATTTTCCTCAATATTTGTCTAGGTTTAGCGGTCTGTCATGCCCCGTCCCTGTCTTCACCGCCGTCGATCACCCACGCCGAGCTCATCGCCGGCACCATCGTGGTGAGCCTCTTGTTCTTATCTTCTTTCTGAAAGGAAAAATACTCTTACTTGTATGTTTACATAGATACTTGTATTATTTTCTTACTTTTATTATTGCATCTTATATAGTGCGATGGTTTTGGTATCCGCCCCGTTGGCCCTCGTCCTGTCTATGATTCGGATGTGGTATATATATTATCTTTATAACTATTGTTTCATTTATTGTTTATGAAAATTATGCCGACCAACGTGACATCGATTTTATTTATGTAGGATGTATGTGAATCGGAAATTCCAACCGACCCTATTGTCGAGAGGTTAAATTCAGTTGAAGAAGAAAACAATTTGTTGAAGGAAAAAATAAAAAAAATTGAGGAGGAGAAGATGATATTGGAGTTGCATGTTGCGGATGTCGTCGATGATCACAAGATCAAGATGGATGCAATGCGCTTGAAGATTAGAAAGATTAGAAAATATGCCATTCATACCGAGGCTTGGTATCATTATGCCGTTGGATCAATTGTTACCTTGGTTGTGATTATATCGCATTTGTTTTCGCATTGAAATGTTTTATAATTAATTAGATGCTCTGGAGAGCTATATGTTGTTAGATGAGAACTATGTATGTACTTTGGTTTTAATGTGATGATGAACTTCTATTAATTTGGACACTTAATTATATATAATGCACGTATATGAACCGGCAATGGATGTATAGTGACAGACACACCTCCTAGTACATTAAGGGTGTGCATGAGTTTCTCGATGCGGCTGAGGCAAACAAGCAGAATGGTTTTATGTGTTGTCCATGCACTGAATGTGGGAATACGAGGTCTTACTCTAACCGGAAAATCCTTCACTCCCACCTGCTTTACAAGGGTTTCATGCCACACTATAATGTTTGGACGAGGCACGGAGAAATAGGGGTTATGATGGAAGACGGCGAAGAGGAAGAGTACGATGACAACTATGTGCCCCCTGAATACGGTGATGCTGCAACGGGTGAAGCTGCTGAAGATCAAGAGGAACCAGACGATGTGCCCAATGATGCTGCAATGGGTGAAGCTGCTGAAGATCAAGAGGAACCAGACAATGTACCCGATGATGATGATCTCCGCCGGGTCATTGTCGATGCAAGGACGCAATGCGAAAGTCAAAAGGAGAAGCTGAAGTTCGATCGCATGTTAGAAGATCACAAAAAAGGGTTGTACCACAATTGCGAAGATGGCAACACAAAGCTCAGTACCGTACTGGAATTGCTGCAGTGGAAGGCAGAGAATGATGTGGCTGACAAAGGATTTGAGAAGCTACTGGAAATATTGAAGAAGAAGCTTCCAAAGGATAACGAATTGCCCGACAGTACATACGCAGCAAAGAAGGTCGTATGCACTCTAGGATTGGAGGTGGAGAAGATACATGCATGCCCTAATGACTGCATCCTCTACCGCGGTGCATACAAGGATCTGAACACATGCCCGGTATGTGGTGTACTGCGGTATAAGATCAGACGAGATGACCCTGGTGATGTTGACGACGAGCCCCCCAGGAAGAGGGTTCCTGCGAAGGTGATGTGGTATGCTCCTATAATACCACGGTTGAAACATCTGTTGAGAAATTAAGAGCATGCCAAGTTGATGCGATGGCACAATGAGGACTGTAAGAAAGACAGGAAGTTGAGAGCACCCGCTGACGGGTCGCGGTGGAGAAAAATCGAGAGAAAGTACTGGGATGAGTTTGCAAAGGACCCAAGGAATGTATGGTTTGCTTTAAGCGCGGATGGCATTAATCCTTTCGGGGAGCAGAGCAGAAATCACAGCACCTGGCCTGTGACTCTATGTATGTATAACCTTCCTCGTTGGATGTGCATGAAGCGGAAGTTCATTATGATGCCAATTCTCATCTAAGGCCCTAAGCAACCCGGCAACGACATTGATGTGTACGTAAGGCCATTAGTTGAAGAACTTTTACAGCTGTGGAATGGAAACGGTGTACGTACGTCGGATGAGCACAGACAGGAGGAATTTAACCTAAAGGCGTTGATGTTCGTGACCATCAACGATTGGCCCGCTCTCGGTAACCTTTCATGAACGCACTGTTTAGATGACACTAAAAGTATATACCTGGACAAATGCAAGAAGAAAGTGTACCTGGGCCATCGTCAATTTCTTCCGACCAACCATCAATGTCGAAAGAAAGGCAAGCATTTCAAAGGCGACGCACATCACCGGAAGAAGCCCGCCATGCGTACCGGTGATCACGTACTTGCTATGGTCAATGATTTACACGTAATATTTGGAAAGGGTCCCAGCGGACTAGTTGTTCCGAATGACGCTGAGGGACACGCACCCATGTGGAAGAAGAAATCTATATTTTTGGACCTACCCTACTAGAAAGACCTAGAGGTCCCCTCTTCAATTGACGTGATGCACGTGAGGAAGAACCTTTGCGTGAACCTTCTAGGCTTCTTGGGCGTGTATGGGAAGACAAAGGATACACCTGAGGCACGGGAGGACCTGCAACGTTTGCACGAAAAAGACGGCATGCCTCCGAAGCAGTATAAAGGTCCTACCAGCTACGCTCTTACGAAAGAAGAGAAAGAAATCTTCTTTGAATGCCTGCTCAGTATGAAGGTCACGACTAGCTTCTCGTCATATATAAAGGGAATAATAAATATGCTAGAGAAAAAGTTTCAGAACCTAAAGTATCATGACTGCCACGTGATTATGACGTAACTGCTTCCTATTGCATTGAGGGGGCTTCTACCGGAAAATGTCCGATTAGCCATTGTGAAGCTATGTGCATTCCTCAATGCAATCTCTCAGAAGGTGATCTATCCAGAAATCGTACCAAGTCTAAGGAGTGATGTGGCGCAATGTCTTGTCAGTTTCGAGCTGGTGTTCCCACCATCCTTCTTCAATATCATGACGCACGTCCTAGTTCATCTAGTCGACAAGATTGCCATTCTGGGGCCCGTATTTCTACATAATATGTTCCCCTTTGAGAGGTTCATGGGAGTCCTAAAGAAATATGTCCATAACCGCGCTAGGCCAGAAGGAAGCATCTCCATGGGCCATCAAACAGAGGATGTTATCGGGTTTTGTGTTGACTTCATTCCTGGCCTTAAGAAGATAGGTCTCCCTAAATCACGGTATGAGGGGAATCTGACTGGAAAAGGCACTCTTGGAAGTTACTCAATAATATGCAGGGACGGATATTCTTGGTCTCAAGCACACTTCACAGTTCTACAGAACTCTACCTTGGTGACCCCGTATATCGATGAACACAAGAACAGTCTGCGCTCCAAACACCTGGAGCAGTGCGACGACTGGATTAGATGTGAACACATCAGGACTTTCAGCAGTTGGTTGGAAACACGTCTCAAAGGTGACAACACTGTTTGTGATGAGCTGTACTTGTTGTCCAGGGGACCATCTTTGACTGTATTGACTTGCAAAGGATATGAGATAAATGGGAATACATTTTACACGATCGCCCAAGATCAAAAGAGCACCAACCAAAATAGCGGTGTCCGCTTTGATGCAGCAATGGAGAGCGGAAAGGACACATATAATGGTTACATAGTGGACATATGGGAACTTGACTACGGACATGATTTTAAGGTCCCTTTGTTTAAGTGCAAATGGGTCAATCTATCAGGAGGCGGGGTATAGGTAGACCCACAGTACGGAATGACAATAGTGGATCTGAAAAATCTTGGGTACACTGACGAACCGTTCATCCTAGCCAATGATGTGGCACAGGTTCTCTATGTGAAGGACATGTCTACCAAACCGAGAAAAAGAAAAGACAAGGAAGCGAATACATCATACGATGAGCCAAAGTGCCACATAGTTCTTTCAGGAAAAAGGGACATCCTGGGAGTGGAGGGCAAGACAGACATGTCTGAAGATTATGAAAAGTTTCATGAAATTCCTCCCTTCAGTGTCAAGGTTGACCCAAGCATCCTGATAAACGATGAAGATTATCCATGGTTACGGCGCAATAAGCAAATGACACAAGCGAAGAAAAAGTGAAGACTTTCTCCCGTAACTATTATGATGATACCATGCCGACTTTGTAACACACGAGTATGCTATGCCAACTTTTTTAGAGTTCATTTGAAAACTATGAATTTTGGTCGAATTTTCTCTATATGTGCATCTATGTTCATTTTTTTAGTAAAGTTAATCACAAACTTGTGATTCACACAAATTTAAAGAATTCAAATTTTAACTATTCAAATTTGAAAACTAATGGTACTATCAGAAAGTTTATAATTTTTCTAAAACTAGTGGCACTAACAGAAAGTTTATAATTTTGCTGACCTAAAAGCAAAAAAGAAATAAAAAATAAAGCAAAAAACAAAAGAAAATAAATAATGTAGAAAACAAAACAAAAAATCTGGAAAAAAAATAAAAATAGCAACAATAAGTATTTTTTTGTAAATAGAAATAAAATAAAATAAATAAAGCAACAAAGAAAACAAAAAAACTAAAAAAGTGTTTTCAAATATGAAAACTAATGGCACTAACAGAAAGTTTATAATTTTTCTAAAACTAAAAGCAAAAAGAATTAAAAAATAAAGCAAAAAACAAAAGAAAATAAATAATGCAGAAAACAAAACAAAAAACACTGGAAAAAATAGCAACAATAAGTATTTTGTTGTAAGTAGAAAAAAAATAAAAAAAATAAAGCAACAAAGAAAAAAACAAAAAAAGTGTTTTCCAATTTGAAAACTAATGGCACTAACAGAAAGTTCATAATTTTTCTACAACTAAAAACGAAAAAGAATTAAAAAATAAAGCAAAAAACAAAATAAAATAAATAATGCAGAAAACAAAACAAAAAAACTGGAAAAAATAGCAACAATAAGTATTTTGTTGTAAGTAGAAACAAAATAAAATAAATAAAGCAACAAAGAAAAAAAGTGCCACCTACTCGGCCCTCACGGCCTGAATATGACTAGAAACCCTACCATGGGCCAGGATTTAGGCCCACAGGAGGCCCAGTAGGCGCACAGGCACACAGCGCGGGGTTAAGCCCGAAAGCCTGCATTTGAGAGGAGCTCGAGAGGGAAGGCGCAGTAGCGCTTATAAACCACTCTCGAGCTTTCTCAGCTAGTGAGGTGGGACTAAAGTTTTGGCGTGGGGTAGCACAAGGGCTTTGGTCCCGGTTGGTGCCAGCAACCGGGACTAAAGGGGGCATTGGTCCCGGCTTGAGCCACGAACCGAGACCAATGCCTTTGTTATATAAGCAACACTTGGGAAATTTTCAGATTTCCCTCGCCATTTGCCCCTGACGACGCCGCCAGGCTGCCCCGCGGGTCGAACATTGACACAAGCGTGCCTACGAGGGGCCCACGAGGATGGGGGCGCGCCTACCCCCTGTGCGCGCCCCGCTGCCTCGTGGCCACCTTGCTTCTTTATTAACATCCACTCCATGTCTCCTCGATCACGTTTGTTCCAAAAATAACTCTCCCGAAGTTTTCATTCCGTTTGGATTCCATTTGATATTCCAATTCTGCGAAACACTGAAATTGGCAAAAAAACAACAATTTGCACTCGGCCTTTGGTTAGTAGGTTAGTCCCAAAAATAACATAAAAAGGTATATTAAAGTCCATTAAACATCCAAAATAGATAATATAATAGCATGGAACAATCAAAAATTATAGATACATTGGAGACATATCAATCAGCACCAAGACTCCATGGGTGTTAGAATCATTACTATGTAATTTAGATTATTGACTGTAGTGCAAGTGGGAGACTGAAGGTAATATGCCCTAGAGGCAATAATAAAGTTGTTATTTATATATCCTTATATCATGATAAATGTTTATTATTCATACTAGAATTGTATTAACCGGAAACTTAGTACATGTGTGAATACATAGACAAACAGAGTGTCCCTAGTATGCCTCTACTAGACTAGCTCATTAACCAAAGAGGGTTAAGTTTCTTGACCATAGACATGTGTTGTCATTTGATGAATGGGATCACATCATTAGAGAATGATGTGATGGACAAGACCCATCCGTTAGCTTAGCATAATGATCGTTTAATTCTATTGCTATTGCTTTCTTCATGAATTATACATGTTCCTCTGACTATGAGATTATGCAACTCCCGAATACCGAAGGAACACCTTGTGTTCTATCAAACGTCACAACGTAACTGCGTGATTATAAAGATGCTATACAGGTGTCTTGAATGGTGTTTGTTGAGTTGGCATTGATCGATATTAGGATTTGTTACTCCGTGTATCGGAGAAGTATCTCTGGGCCCTCTATGTAATGCACATCACTATGAGCCTTGCAAGCAATGTGACTAATGAGTTAGTTACAGGATGATGCATTATGGAATGAGTAAAGAGACTTGCCGGTAATGAGATTGAACTAGGTATCAGGATACCGACGATCGAATCTCGGGCAAGTAACAAACTGATGACAAAGGGAACAACGTATGTTGTTATGCGGTTTGACCGATAAAGATCTTTGTAGAATATGTAGGAGCCAATATGAGCATCCAGGTTTTGCTATTGGTTATTGACTGAAGATGTGTCTCAGTCTTGTCTGCATAGTTCTCAAACCCGTAGGGTCCGCATGCTTAACGTTCGATGACGATTTGTATTATGACTTATGTGATTTGATGACCAAAGTTTGTTCAGAGTCTTGGATGAGATCACGGACATGACGAGGAGTCTCGAAATGGTTGAGAGGTAAAGATTCTTATATTGGAAGGTTGCATTCAGACATCGGAATGGTTCCGAGTGGTTCGGGCATTTTTCTGGAGTACCGGGAGGTTACCGGAACCCCTTGGGAGAAGTATTGGGCCTATTGGGCCTTATTGGAGGAGAGGAGAAGGGCCACGTGAGAGGGGCGCCCCCCTTGCCCAAACCGAATTGTACAACGGGAGGGGGCCGGGCCCCCTCTTTCCTTCTCCCTCTCTCTCCCTTCCCTTTTTCCTCTTCGGTGGAAGGAAGGAGGGGGGCGAATCCTACTTGGACTAGGAGTCCAAGTAGGACTCCCCCCTTATGGCACCCCCTAGGCCGGCCACCTCGTCCTCCCCCCTTTATATACAGAGGCGAGAGGGGGCACCCCAAAGGCACAATAGACAATCTCTTAGCACTACAAAAAAAGACACATCCGTGACATTTTGGGCCGAACGAATTTTTTTCTGTCATACTTATGACACTTCTATGACAATAATTGTGACAAAACACAGTATCATCATAGATGTGGTGAGGTCCTACTTCTATGACAAAAAACATGAAAAAATGGGCTTTTCATCCTGGGTGGGCCGGAGACGCAGCTGCATGACATTCTTTGGGCCATCCATGCCGGAAAAAACCATGGTAGAAGCAAGGGCGAGGAAAATATCGGGGTGTTCCCGGTTACTGTGGGTGGTCGGGGCCGAGCGGTGCGCATTTCTCTCATACACGCACCCGCGTGGGTGCGAGGCGTTGGGCACTAACTGAACCCGAGCGAGGCGTTGGGCTCTAACTGAACCCGAGCGATTGCACTACAGGCTACGTGTTACAGAACCCGAGCGATCGATCGATGGCTGTTAACTGAACCCCATCGAGCGATTCCTTCGCTACTGCTGCTAACTGAAGCCGATCGATGCTGCCTCTGGATGAACAGTGAGCATTGCTGGGGGTTTGGATGAATAGTTCCCGGTGGGGGTGGATGAACATGACCCCGTGGTGTTGCCTCTGGATGAACAGGACCTTGATCGATCGAGCCGGTTGGGGCTAGATGAACAGGACCCCGTGGAGGGCTGGATGAACAGGACCACCGCGTGGAGGGCTGGATGAACAGTAGACGACAGATGGCTGGATGAACAGTAGCCCGTGGAGAGGGTTGGTTGAACAGTAGCCGGTGGAGTAGCACGTGGTGGAGGTTGGATGAACAGAAGCTCGTGGATGAACAGTCGTAGGTGGAGGTTGGAGGAGGTTGACGGTGGATGAACAGTAGCCCGTGGAGGCTGGAGGGGGTCGACACTAGAGATGAACAGTATCCCGTGGAGTCCCGTTTTGCGGTACGCCACACCCCTCCTGATGAACAGGACCCCCGTTTCGACCGTAGCGCTCCAACACAAGTCCGTTTCCTTCGTTTTGCAGTACACCACACCCCTCCCGATTAACAGGACCCCCGTTTCGACCGTAGGAGGTCCGTTTCCTCCATTTTGCGGTACGCCAGACCCATCCCAATGAACAGGATCCCGTTTTGAACGTGGACAATCGAACACAAGGCCGTTTCCTCCGTTCTGCGGTACGCCAGGCCTCGTTTCCATCGGTTGTTCCATCCAAGCCCTCCCGATGAACACGACGACGCATTCCATTCCGACCCAGCCGGTTGGCTCCCCATGAACACGACGACGACGTTGTTTCTCCGTTCCGACCCAGTCATGTACACGAGCCCTGGTCGTACGTACGCGCGAGTAGGCGTTCGGGACCCCGCTCGTAAGTACGTATGTGGACGTATTTACTTTCTTGCACCCTGGCCGTTGTACGTACATGTACATGCTACGTGCACGCCTCTGCTATGACACGTGAGCGCCTCTACATCGACCAGTATGTACGTACACGTTCACGACCAGAATGACAACGCTACGTACGCTTCGACCAGATGGGTCCCGACTGTTAGGTACTTCCTTGCATGCGAACATGTAGCTGGTGGGTCCCAGAAGTCAGGGGCGAATTGTTTTTTTGCCTGGTCGCACTTGCTTGCGTGCGAACATGTAGCTGGTGGGTCCCATCAGTCAGGGGGAAATGTTTTTTTCACAAAATATGGTGGCCTGTTTGGTGGGTCCCTACTGTCAGGTGGAGGAATAATTATTCTGCACGTAATAAGGAGGCACTTCCTTGCTGCAGCCGTGGACCCAGCTGTCAGCCTCTCCACATACAGTCCACGTTCGATGGAAGCCGTTCCCTGACCATGCTGACCACGTCGCGCCGAGAGCACCAGGGCGGTGGACAATGGCGAGGCCTAGGAAGGGGATGACACGGAGCTGGGGAAGACGCGGCAGTGGATGCCCATGCGTAGAGGAGTACGAGGGTTCACTAGTTCACTGCGGTGTTAGGCTGCCGTCGCCACAGAATAATAGGGGGTGTGGGTGAGTAGCGGGATGGCCTGGCCAGCGGTGGGAATAGTAGGGGGCGGTGAGGCCTCCGCGGCAGCACAGCCGACCACGGGAGGCAGGAGCATGCGGCACGACCGGCGCTGCTTTGGGCGGCTGGAGCAGGAAGACTAGAGGTTGAAGAAGCACTATGGCCATTGGATGGACATCGTACAGTCACTGGAGCTGGAATCATTCATATTGACAAAGTTGACAAAGCACTCCGTCCCCGTCAACTTAGTAGGCCCACAAGTCGGCCTCCCACCAAGGTGGGTCCCAACCAGCAGCGGGAGTATTCATTTTTTTTGTGCGTAATAAGGAGGCACTTTCGGTGGGTCCGAGCTCACAGCGGGGGGAACATTTTTTTTGCGAAATACGGTGGCTCGTCCTATGGGTCCCAGCAGTCAGGGGGAAACGTTTTTTCGCCAAATACGGTGGCCCGTCCAGTGGGTCCCTGCTGTCAGGAGGAGGAATAATTATTTTCCGCGTAATAAGGAGGCACTTCCTTGCGGCTGCCGTGGACCCAGCTGTCTGCCTCTCCATGACAATACTCTTCCGATGGAAGTCGCTCCTTGACCACACCGCGCTGAGAGCACAAGGGCGGTGGACGACGACGAGGCCTAGGAAGGGGACGATGCGGAGCCGGGGAAGACGCGGAAGTGGATGCCCACACGGAGAGGTGTATGAGGGTTCACTGGTTCGGCTGCGATGTGAGGCTACCATCACCGCAGAATAACAGGGGGTGTGGGTGAGTAGAGGGATGCCCTGGCCAGCGGTGGGAGTAGTAGGGGGTGGTGAGGCCTGCACGGGAGGCAGGAGTAGGCGGTCCCACCGGCGCTGGATTTGGTGGCTGGAGCAAGAAGATCAGAGATTGAAGAAACATGACGGCCGTTGGATTGACATCCAACGGTTACGTCTACTAGAATCGTTTGTTGACATATATAATAAAAAAATCTTGCATACGCGTCAACTTAATAGGCCCATAAGTCAGACCATTCCCTCTTTTTTTAATAATTTTTATATAGCACAATGCGACTTCTTATGCAATTTATTGTAGTCCATTTTATTGGTTGGCCAGGGCCAATTTCGCAAATTTCTGTGTCTTCCAAACTATTTTTAATACCGAAATGTCGAGCCAGATTTAAAGTACTTCGAAGATATATTTAAATTATGCCTAGTGAAATAGGAATCTAAAAATGTGAAAAAATTCGGAAATTATAAAGTAATTGCCCATTTGTCATCTGTTTTTATATTTACAACCAATTTCATATTACTTTCGAGATTTGCAGGCGTCTTAAAGAGTTGCAGCCCATCAGGTTGTAGAAAAATAAATAGGCGTGGATTGGGTATTCTTTAGAAAAGATAAACTGGGCTCATTTTCACAAAGAAAAATAGCTGGGTTGGTCACATGGTGAACATAAAATATAAGCCTAGGCTAGACGGGCCACATCCCAGTTCAAACCCTGCTCCATCTCAACAATAACAAAAAAATACTGCTCGAGCAGCTATGTCCCTGGTGTCAGCCGTCTTGTGTTGTTCTCTTGTCTATTGACTATATACGCTCACAATGTTGTGGGTCCCAGATGTCAGGAAAACAGTAGGAGGAAGCATTTCATTTTTCCATACGCTGACATGGTGGGCCCGTACTGTCATCCTCTCCACGTACTTCTGCTGATTCCTGTTGTTTGTTGACCATGTTGACAAGGCGAGAGGGCGGCGCCGCGGCGAGCGCACCAAGGCGTGTGGAGGACGACGGCAAGGCCTCGGACGTCGGTGTTAACGATTTTGGAAATGCTGGGGCGGCAATGCGTGCGCTGAGGCGCAGCCAGCCATTGGAGGCGGAAGCGGGCGGCCCTGCCGGCGCTGGTTTGGTTTTGGCGGCTGGAGGAAGACAAGACTGAAGAAACACGACAGACTATAAAAGCAGCACGAGTACTTAACAACCTTAACTGAAACCAGCAGGGGCACTTAACAACCATAGCTGAAAGCAGTATGAGTACTTATACAGGTCCAATCGTACAAAGCACGCCTCGAACAATGCTACTTTGCCTACAGTTAACCAAGGGTGAGGCCGCCAAGCCCCAGGACAAGGCCCAGGCGCCACCCCGCGCATCCACAACCTTCTGAAAGCAGCTTCATCTCGCAATGTGGTCAATAAATAGGATATTCGCTTTAGAGCCGTGGAAAAGCGGGAAGATAATCTTCTGTCCTATTCTCCAAGATGGACGGGCCTTCATTATTTGAGACCACCCATGAATAAGTATCTTTTCACCTCCAAGGGGAATGGAGTAGGTCGACATAAACATCATGTTGTGACCAAGCGCAAGTCTGACCCGACCATGGTCAGGCATCTGTATAGGAACAATAGAACTGGGCAGTTTCTGTTTCAAGAAGATCACAACAGTAAAACTATGTATAAGCAATAGTTTATGAACAACATATATAAGAGAAAACAGCTCGTACCATAAGTTTCTCGACATAGTTGGACCTGTTCAACGAGTGCAGCAGTGGCACACATATCCCACGTGGCCTTCCACCATTGAAACGCCCCACAAGGACCTCAAGACGATCAATAAAGTGTAGGAACTTGTGGATGTCATCCCAGTCAACTTCAGTGCCATCAGTAACAGCCGAGTTGTTACAGAATAACAAACGAGCAGCCTGCTTAACTCTGAAAAAACCTACACGTGCCACCAATTATAAGAAAATATTAGTTAGAAGTAGCATCTTCGTGAGAGATTCGTTGCTACTTCTAAAGTTAAATTGTGATTAGTTAGACAGAATAGGTGGATTAAGAAGTAATCGAGGCAACAAGCAAGAACCAGATACAAAACTAACATGGATGAACAATTGGAACGACGTCGGGGTGGAAGATCGCAGTGAAGATGAGACCAGGTTCTGCTATTTCCATCAACATTCGTGCGCCAACTTTCAGTCTGTAACACTTGAGAAAGTTTATCCAAGTTCGGCATAAAAAAAGCAGCGATCTTCTTGGTTCATGAACCCAACTCGGAACTTATATCCATGGCTTGTCTTCACTGTGACCATTAAACTGGTGTATTCAGTTATGGCAAGGCCGAGCATCTTGAGTACATGTGTTCTGGCAGAGCAAATAATGCACTGCAGGAAAAATAATATGAGAACACAATGTATTCCCTATCCAAATCTAGAAATAACTTCCTCCTTCACGTCAGTGTTGACCATCGTACTGGTAGTACCTTTTATCCAAATATAGCAATCCAAATTTCCAAATTAGTCGACAGCATGTTCAAAAAAACCCACCCTCCCGGATAGAAAAGAGGATTCTAGGAACATACTGTGCGCGTTTTAAAATCTTGTGTTAGGATGAGAAGGAACAAGTGTGGCGTCTCGCCGAGGGTGCAAAAACCTGTAGGGTCCTCGCACTTTGGGCACTGCATATGAAACACACTAGATTCAGTAGGAATAAAAATGCATCAATGGCGGCGGCTGCCATCCTAGGATTACCCGCGACCAAGGGACTTGGATTTATCGGGGATGGATGAAGAATTCGTACCTGGTTCTCCATGAGAAAACCCTATGCAATCGCCGAGAGGGGGTTTTCTCTGAACAAGCAGACGAGGGAGAAGGGGATTCAGGCCCAGTGAAATATTGTTGCTTCACCCGTCCAGCTTACTGCTAAAGCTGGAAAGGGGGGGTTTGTGATTTGATGGCTCATTGGGCATTACTGCGGCGCTACGACCAGGGTGTGTCTATCGTGCAGTTGTGCACTCTAATTTGTGCATATGGCACGTGGACCCCGTTGCCGGATGCCCCACATATCAGCGAAAGGAAGTAGAAAGACATGAGTAACTAGTTACACAAAAATATATTTCTGACAGAGACATACTCCCTCTGTAAAGAAATATATAAATCTTTTATATCACAACTTTATACATAAGAAAAATGAAGGGGAATATATATATATAACATATATAATTATAAAAAAATAGAGTTGTTTTTAACACAGTATAGACGAGCTGGTGATGATGGTGTGCCTGCCATCCTGCAATATAGGCCGTCCGATTTATATCTGACGGATAGGAAGGAAACTATGGCAATTTTGCAAAAAGGTACCCACACACCTCTCCACATTTGCAAATAAGGCATTCCCTCATTCATCCTTTTCTCTCACAATATAAGATACACATGCAAATGCATCTTGATGTTACGTGCAACGCACGGGCATTATGGGGGTTCAGCTGAGAATATAATACTCAAACAGGCTCACGGTTCTAGACTTTGGGCCGCAGGCCCACCCTGCATGTTTGGGGGCCCATGTGTTCTACCTCAGCGCTTTTCATATTGCAAGTGATCGGTATGGCGCTAGTTTTAGATGCTGCCGCAAGGCGAATACACAAAATTGAATAAAGCACGGCAGCTGTTGGAATGAAAACGAACGACAATTCCTAACCAGCAATGAGAGTTGCAATTCTATCAATGATATACCATGTGATAAATAATTCTGTCGTATTACTTATACACACAGGACACTTGTTTCACCATGAAAGATTATTACATCAAAATCTCTCGTAGGATAGATCAGTTCGGCAGTTGTGTGCTGCTATTGAAGAATTTCAAAGTTGATTTGGACTAGCTCTCCTTGCTGAGAAATTTCGATTTTGAGATCATCCCCTACCGCAAGATATGATTTAGATTTGAACCTTGACCATCCTTTAGCATCAATCATCATGCGACCATCCTTTGTACTTACGGTATATTGAGCATGTTCATTCACACCAAGGCTGCGCATGGTAAGAGAAACTTGGCCGCTGTCACCCGGATTGTTGAATGACTCCCTCGTTGCTCTAGGAATTCTCTGTTTGCAAACAAGAAGACATACCCAAATAGTTAGATCAACACACTGAATCATGTGAAACAACATGGAAAGAAAAAAGGAAGGAAACACTTGGGCGGCCAATGCTTACCAAGAAGGTGGACATGTCGGTTTTTGTAAGAACTTTGGTATATGAATTGCAAACTGCAACCCAATCTATTGTCGGTGCAACTGCTCGTTCAGTTGCCACTGCATGGGCCGGAGCAGATGCAAGTGCAAGTGTTGGTGCACGTGTCGAAGCCGCTGCTGCTGTCGAAGATGGTGCTCCTTGTAGAGCTGGTGCCGGTGTCGGAGAGGTGCCAGTGTCGATGCCTGATTCTCCGGTAGATCAGCCTGATCCGCTAACACGGTCGGTTCCCAATCCTCAACTGGATCAGACTGAGCTGCTGCCGCTGTCAGTGCTAGAGCAACTATCGGTGCTCGATCCGTTGCTGAAGGTGGTACTGATGTGCGAGACAGTGGCGATTGTGTCTGGTCTGCTATGATCAGCTTTCTAACTTGACTAGGTTCTGTGACTGTGATCCATTTTTTCTTCATTTCTTTTAAACGCGAGAAAGACTAATTGTGGCATTTTTGTTAAACCAAACTATAGTTCATCATAGGGATTCAGCTTGTACTCAAACAACAGAATGATCCAATTTTTTCCAGTAATATAAGTGATGGATAGTTCCTTCGTTACTGACACGACATAAGAAGTGAAACCTGCAAAAATAGCCATCGTAGAGCAAACAAAACGGTTTATTCTGTGATGAATGTCACATGGCAAAACCTGCATCATAAAATTGCATGAAAAGAAAGAAAACATGACATTAAATCAATAAGATTTAGATAGTAAATCAATAAGATTTAGATAGTAAATCAATAAGATTTACTTGATGTGACATGAGTGAATCCTTACGAGGAAATCACTGTGTTGAAGTACTAAACAAAAGATTGATCGTCCAACTACGGGTGGCATGCAGGGGCCCCGTCTACTCCCACAAGCAGGACAGTCCAAAGGTCATGACAAATCGTATGGACCGAACATCCATGGGACTGGAAATCCTGGTGGGTGCGATAAACCCTACAATGCATACAGATATTGGAGTGTAACCATAATTGATAAACCGTCCTCGCAAAAAAGATGATCTGGATACTTCAAAATATATATACTGAATTGAGTGGACAGACATTAACATAGACCGTTCTCAGGACTGACCACACAACAAAAGCGGCAGTAGTAATAAACAATACAGGTTTCACAAACACAAATCAAGTACTGAACAATAGTACTTACTACAGACAAGCAAAGTTGCACTAATTAAACTCTGTAGACTATTTCTTGCCATCGACCTACGGGATGAACCCCGCATAACTGACTAGGCCATGGACTTCGCGAGAGATGTCTACATGCACCATCACCATCTCGTCAACCTTGGAGAACCTAACAAAGTGGTCTTTCCACTCATAAATATGATCATGAAGACAGGCCGCATCAGATTTGTTGGGAAGCTTTACAAGAACCACACCCTTCGTAATCGAAGGCACAACCAGGAAATTGTTGCGGTCAAGTACAGCCTCGAGAACACGCCTGAGAACAATGCTATAGGAAAACACTAGTTCAGGACACGTGGCGACAAGGACACAAGAGCTGTATAGTTTAGCAATAGAACTGATCCTCAGGTCTTCCAGTTCACACGACATGACTTTGAGAACTTCATCTCCACCGCGGACCTGGTTCTAATTCAAACAGAAACCATATTTTATTACTACCTCCATTCAGAAATATAAGATGATTTTCGATATTATACTCCATATATGACTACATATACGCACAGAAATGAGTGAACAAAGACACTAGAACATGTCTTCAAAGGCATGAGAGCAGAGGGATTACTTGCAATATCCATAACACAAGTTACTGAGGCAAATATACCCTCTTCAAAGGTAGCATTGATGTTCATAAAGTACTCCCTCCGTCCCAAAATTCTTGTCTTAGATTTGTCTAGATACGGATGTATCAAGTCACATTTTAGTATCTAGACAAATCTAAGACAAGAAATTTGGGACAGAGGGAGTAGTTGAAAGTAATCTATAAGAAATCAGTGTCAACCTCTCGCATGTTTTAGTCAAAAGAGGAATTTAGAACCGTCATTTGGCACACAAAAATCACATGCAAGATCACCCAGAAAGTTGTACTACTAGTACTAGTACTGCGTGTTAGATGAAAAAACATGATCAAGATCGAGAAAAAGATCGTCAAGAAGAGATATTACTTGGACTTGCTTAATGAGGGATCCTGAAGAGGGGGGCTTGGACAGGGTGATGGCTTTGAGCTTGTTTGCGGTAGTCTCGGCGGGGTGGTTGCGCTTCTTCATACCATGAGCCTCGATGGTTTTGGCCAGAGCCATAGACATCACTTCGGCCAGTGCTCCAGGGTCCATCAAGAAAATGTCAAATAGAACTAAAAGAAAAGAAACCATAATCACAAACTCAAAAGAAGAAAAGAAAGGGAGTTATAGGATCCGTCTCGGGGTTGCAAGACCGGGCCTTGGCCAAAATCAACACCATTGATGCGCTCACCTTTCCTTCTTTGGGAGAGAAGAACAATGGCAGAAGCAGGTCGCTTTTCTTGAAGAGATGAGGAACAAGATGAGGGAGAAGCGAGTTGGGTAGAGAGGAAGCTGAGAGAGAAGAGTGAAATGATGGTTGCTTCGTCCGTCCAACTTATTGCTGGAAAGGAGGGGGTTTTGTGATTTGACGGCTCATTGGGCATTACTGCGGCGCTTCGATCGGAGTAGTCTACCGTCACTCTACTACGGAGTAATTTAGTGCATGGCTGGTGGACCCCAATGCTGGCTATCCCACACGTCGGCGAAAGTGAGTAATTTAGTGCATGGCTGGAGGAGGATCCGCATGGTAGAGCGTGTCCACTGTTTTTCTGAAGAAAAAAATGATTACAACAAGCGTTTCCACTCTTACGACGGAGGAGTGCGAAACACAACAGCCACTTGAACATACATAGTGCTCCTACTATTAGGCATGTGCAGTGGTTCATACGTCAGTACTACATAATCTTGTTGCTAGTGTAGTAAGATATGATGACAACAAATGATGTTGTGCGCATGTCAACTATATGAACAGTAATGTAGTAACATAGTACCGCTTTCTCGACTGTCTGGTCGAGAATGAACGGTGAGATCAATGTTAACAGAACTAGGTCTACAACGCACGGAGAGTACGGTGCTACAGTACTCCACGAAACATGAACCATATGAAGCACGAATAGTGCAGGGTGTATGAAGGGTGCACAGGATGGGAGCAAAAGTTCCCTTCTCGACCCACTTTTGGGTGTTTGGCAGAGTGCATGAAGGGTGCATGAGTCCACACTAGTAGGTTAACACAAATACACGAAGAGGAAACAACTACTCCCTCCGTCTAGGTGTGTAAGTCATCTTACGTTGTGCACTGCGACCAAGGCGGAGAGGAAAACGAGAAAACTTAATGTCTTTTTGCTAATTAATAGCATTTCATGCAATGAACTAACCACTGCATGTCATGTTTATTAGTCTCAAGTCATTAAAACCATGCACGGCCCACGTCTCTTATTGGTTGATATGTCACAAAATAAGAAATGGGGAGGGAGTTAATGTACCGTGCCTAAGTGTTTTGGGATTATTTGGTTTTCGTAAGGTGACTTACACACCTAGACAGAGGAGTATATTGAGATGAGAATGCAACCAAACACACCACCATGCTTTGTGCTACAGTGACTGATCTGCATCGTCTGAGTTTGATCCAACGGTCATGTTGTGCCGAGACATGGACATGCCCATGCAGAGGGCGCCTAAACACCACCGAAGTCCCTCTGCTTCTCGAGGCGCACGACGTTGGTGATGTAGGGGGCGAAATGGCTAAAAGGCAATGCAAACTACAGGAAGGCGGAGGGAGCCAGCCGAGGAGCGGGGAATCTTTTGGTTTTCACCATGGTAAAACACCAGTCGACGACATCTCACATCAGGGAGCAGTGTGTTTTACAGGCGGAGTCATCATGACTAATTGCTGCCACGCCAGCTCTCGTCAATCAAAAATTAAAAATCCTGCCACGCCTGCTCCCGTCAATCAAAAAATTAAAAATCCTGCCGCACTCAAACAGCATACAACGCCGCGGTGGATATTTAAATTTACCTGCCGGCTATCGGCGTTCTGGGAATGGGGGTCCCCAGACTTGCCTGCCGGCGGCCTGTGGCGTGGCTCAAGTGGGGCCCCAGCACGGCCCATCTTCATCAGCTCAAGCTCAGGACCCTCGCGAGGGGCCAAGCCTCGCGGGGCGGACGACCAGGAAGCTTCCTTAGAGGTAGCCACATCAGGCAGGCTCACGAGGAGGCGAAGAGATCAAGGCAGGGGTACCTCGCGAGGAGCCCGTGATGCAAGCCATGACGATCGAGACCAGGCGGGCGCCGGCCTGCGCAGTGTCCTTGTTTCCCCTTTGGTGCAAAGGGGGCAAGCACAGGCCAAGGCATCGGGCAAAGGTTACCGTTCCGGTGCAACGAGACCAAGACCAACAGAGCGACAGGACGGAGGTCACCATGGAGCCCAAGACGGCGTCATCATCAGTGCTTTTGGCAGCCGAAGACCACCATTGGTAAGGATAACTTGTACTAGATGTTCCCCTTCAAAATGGCCAATTGTTGGCGCCCTTCCCGCTCATTATTTGGGAAGAGGCCCAGGGCCTCTATAAATATAGCTAGCCACCACTGAGAGAGAGGCACACAGAGAGAGAGAGGCAGAGAGAGCCAGAGAGAGAGGCAGGCAGGCAGAGAGAGAGAGAGGCGGGCAGGAGAGAGATCGACACACCTAGGCATCTAGAGATCTGATAGAGCCCTAGCAGAGAGAGAGAGCGGCGACTGAACTCACCCAAGCAGTTCATCGCACCAGCTCAAGAACACCTCTCGCGAGGCTGTTCTTCCCTTGTACTATTAGGCAATCCACCATACCAGACACTGGAGTAGGGTATTACACCACAACGGTGGCCCGAACCAGTATAAACCTCGTGTCCCATGTGTTGTTCGTTGTTTCCAGCTTAGATCACGCGAGGAGATTGGACGTAGATCGGTAAGGGAGAGATCTCCGCACGCACCCCGGTGTTCGAACCTCAAGGGTCTGTCGGAACCCGAAATCCGACATTTGGCACGCCAGGTAGGGGTGTGCCAGAATCTTTCTTCCGCTGTTCGCGTGTGATCTTCCGTCTTGTCCATGGTTGACGCTCGTCGGGCTCGCGCCGAGCGCGGGGCTGCTCTCGCCACCCGCGTCGCCTAGACGGCGCCCGTCGGCGGACGCTCTCGTCGTTCCCCGTTGCCTGCCGCCAACGCCGCCACCGGCCCGGCGGGGAACGAGCAGCAGGCCTCGTCCCAGCATCCTTCGATACGGCGGGAGGGCCGCACTGCCACACCGTCACTGACTCTAGCCGCTTCGTCGTCCCATGCCCGTCGCGCCCCCCACGGACGCGCACGCCGCGCTGCTCCTGGCAAGAGAGCTCTTGCACTACCTCCCCATCGACAACCTCTACGAGGACTAGCTCGCCCGAATCAATGAGCTCGTCAGCACCGCAGGGGGCTCCCCCTTGCCTTCCTTCTTGCTGCCTTGCCCTCCATTCTGCGCAGGAGGCGAGGATCAGGAGGTGCCTCCGCCACCTCCTCCCCAAGAAGGCGCCCTGGCTCCAAGGCGCGCAGCCCCGGGGCGAGACCCTCCATGTCCGGCGCCTGCACAGCAAGAAAGGAGCTGCCAAGAGATCCCTCGTCCCGAGAAGGTGCTCACGCACTCCCAGCGCCGGCGCGCCAAGATCGCGTCCCTGCACCTCCACGCCAAGACCCCGCGCTGCTCCAAGCGGCAGCGCGCGGTAATCCCCAGGAACAATCCTAGCACCAGCAAAAGGCACCGGTGGCCACAGCAGGCTGCCGCGCCCTCACCCCCGAGCTACGCGACATCGCATGGCCAGGCAAGTTCAAGCCTGACCTACCCCCTCGCTACGATGGCACGGCGGACCCCACGGAGTTCCTGGAGCTCTACGAGCTATGCATCGAAGCCGCCAGCGGAGACGAAAGGGTCATGGCGAACTGGTTTCCCATGGCGCTCAAGGACGGGCCCGCACCTGGCTCCTGAACCTGGCTCCTGGCACAATCTCCTCCTGGGACGAGATACGCACTCGCTTCATCGCCAACTTCCAGGGCACTCGTGACCGGCCCCCGGCCATGAGCGATCTGCGCCGTATCAAGCAGCAGCAAGGGGAAACCTTGCAGAAATACATCCGGCGCTTCAACAATGCTCGCCTCAAGATCCCCAAGGTGACTGAAGAAGCCATCATCTCGGCCTTCTCCGATGGCGTACGCGACATCAAGATGAAGGAGGAGCTAGCAATACATGAAGACCTGTGCACATCCCTGGAGCTGTTCAACTTGGCAACCAAGTGCGCCAGGGCTGAGGAAGGGCGCCTTTCCCTCCTCGAACTCCCGGCTGCTGACCTAGAAGAGAAGAAGCCCAAGGCCAAGGACGTGAAGAGCAAGGGGGCTGGCGTGCTTGCAGAGGAACCAGACACCAAGAGAGGCAGGGATCATCCTGAGTCATCCTAGGGTAGCCGGTACTACGTGTACCACGACCTCCACACCCACGACACCAACGAATGTCAAGAGCTCAGGGTCGTGAAATATGGACGTTTCGGCCGACGCCCCGAGCGCAACGACAGGGGCTATGGCCTAGGAGGAGGAAGAGGTGGCAGACGATGGGAAGACCGTGGCCCTCGCCAAGGGTGGCGCGACCGACCTCGCGAGGGAGGCTGGAGAGATAAGCCTCATGAGGATCGCCCGCACGGCAACGCAGGCCTTCCTCCTCTGCCGCCACCTCCAAGGAGGAACGAAGGCCAGCATCAAGACGAGGGGGTTGGGGGCTTCCAGGAGCCGCACAATCGCTTGCATCTTGGGTGGAGTGCAGACCCCAGCCTCACAGCGCATCTTCAAGCAGTTTGCTCGCGAGGTGAATGCAGTCCTTCCCAAGCTTGAGGCCACGCACCCTCTCAGGTGGTCTGCATGCGCTATCATGTTCAGCTCAGCGAATCAACTCAAGTGCGCGGCAATGGCCGGAGTCCTCCCGATGCTTTGCTCCCCAGTCATCAGCAACGTGTAGGTCACCAGGACCCTCATTGACGGCGGAGCAGGACTCAACGTCCTGTCTGTCGAGACGTTCGACAATCTCCAAGTGTCGTACGATCAGCTTCAGCCGACCAAGCCCTTCTCAGGAGTCACTGATGGTTCCACTATTCCAATAGGGCAGGTTCGTCTTCCATTCACCTTCGGGCAGCGCAACAACTACCGCACCGAGCTCATCGACTTCGACGTCGCCCACATCCGTCTGCCATACAATGCCATCCTCGGGTACCCATCCCTGGCCAAGTTAATGGCAGTGACTCACCATGGATACAATGTCCTCAAGATGCCAGGAAGCGGTGGAGTCATCATCGTACCCTGTGAAGAAAGGGACGCAGTGTGTTCACTTGAGCGCGCGTTCCAAGCCGCAGCAATCGAAGACCCGGACCACAAAAACGGAAGACTTCCCGAGGCGACCCTTAAGAAGAAGAAGGTTTCACCTGGCCCAAGCCATAAGGAGGCAGGCGCCTCCGGAGGTGTTGCGTCAGGATCTGCGCCCAATCAGGGAGCGCCACCCTCTCTCGCATAGGAAGGCGCGCTCGGTGCCCTCCTCAGGCAGGGCTCGTGGGCTCTTTCTTGGAGAGCCACCGACCTTGGCAAGGTCGCGAGGGAGGCGCTCGGGCACCACTTGGAGGGGTGCTTCCATGCAAGTTTCCCTCAGGAAGGTACGAGGCAAGGAAGACCAAACCCTCAAGAGTTCATCGCAAGAAACACCCAGGAGCTACAGGAGTCGAGAGTCATGCGCGGCAGCCGCCGCTTGCCCACCGTGGCCCCACATCCAGGAGAAGAAGGTGGGCTGCGCGTCTGCATCGACGTGTCAGGGCTCAACCGAGCCGCGTCTCAGGAGCGCCTCTGGCCTTCGCGCGTGGGGCGTTGTGAGGGTCCACCTCACAGCTACGTTCGCATGCCTTTCGTCCTGCCGAATGTGGTCGCCGCTCATCAGTGTCTACTGAGGAGCATTCTGGAGGCCCAGGAGGTCAGGCATTGTGCGGTCCTGGCGGAGATGGAGATGGCCCTCCGAGACCCACCTGCGCCCCCGGAGCCTCTTGGGGCCCCTGGGCCTGGGGGATCGTGAGGATTGACGTCTTCAGCGCGCATCGCCCGCTCCTTCAGCATCACTTCATCTTCAACGGCACCAGGTGACATCTTTCTAAGTTCCGTTTTTAGCTGGGAGCGCCCACAAGGCCACATCATTCCCAGGTCGCATGGGTCCGTCCCTGCGGCATGTATCCGTTTTGCTTATGCTCTTTACTTACCTTGTTGGGGGCGCCCCTCGGGCTGCATCATCCCCAAGCTGCTCGGGCCTGGCCCAGCGGCGTTTTCTCGCATCAATCTAAAATGAATTTCCTCCTGCGTGCTTAACATACCCGACCTAATCGCCTGCTCGATTGACGCCTACCTATGGAGTCGCTCGCTCTGGCACGACATTTGCGCACGGGTCCGTCCCTACAACGCCGATAAATCTGAGTGGTCGAGCTATGGCCGCGGCAACCCCGCAAGGCGCCACCTCACCGGGCCCTCAGTGCCCCAATCACTTCCCCGGAGTGACCAAGGGTTGGCTAGCAACCGTAACAACAGGTCTTGTTTCTCTTCATGATTGGTGTGCAGGACCCACTCCAGGAGCAACGCTGGAGACGTCGCGAGTTGTCTCTCCCTCTCTCCGGCACGGACCGCTTGCGCATTATAAGGGGGGCGCCTGAGCATCGCGACTCATGGGCTCCTACTGGCTCTCCAGCCCTCACCCCCTAGCCTTGACCCATGGCATCGCAACCTGTCATACCAGCGGCGGCTGAGCTCGCTCGAGGGCCGGGACCCGAGGACGTAGATCATTAAGGAAAGTGCGCGGGAGTGGGAAGAAGCTCGCGAGGACCTAATCCAGCAGCGCCTCAGCTGCCACCGCTCGGGCCGGGTGCTTCGTCGAGGAACTACACCAGACTCAAGAGATAAGTCACGCCCTTACAGGAGTTGGACCAACGCAGCGCAAAACCCTCGCCCAGTGCGGCTCTGTCACGGCGAAGTTGCCTACCTTTCTCGCCCAGCGAGGGCTGCTTGAGCGCTAAAGGGGACCTCCCGAGCATCGCGACTCGGGGGCTCTTACCGGACCTCGGGCCGCTCACCTCCTGGCCTTGACCACGGCATCACGACCTGGCATACCAGCGACGGCTGAAGCCTGCCTGGGGACTGGGACCTGTCAGTGTAGAGCGCCAAGTCCTCGTGAGGATAGAAAGGGGGAGCCGAGCCGAGACAGGACAAGCACCTCGCATTGATTCATATTAAGGATATAATCTTCACAAAAGACTTGACAGGTGCCTTACATACCCCCACGGGGTGTTGCTTTGATTCCTCGCGGGTAACAAGAGTACTAATCCTAAGGAACGCTAATCGCCCGCACCTCCGCAAGGGACGCCATCATCAACAGTGGGCTGCCCAACACCGGCGCCAACCCCATCCAGATCAGTGGCGTCGGCGGCTCGACGTAGCTGCCCTGCTCCGAGCACGGCGTGAGCTCGGGGGCACATAGCTATCGTCGCTCGTCTCCGAAGTTGCCAGGAGCTCGGGGGAGCCGCTGGATTCCCCAGCTCCTCCACTGCTGCCTGAGGAGCTGCTAGAGGACCGATGGGCGGGCCAAGTCCTCGCCAGTTCATTGCCCCTACCACTCTCCCTGGGGCAGCACTCCAGCCGGCGCCCTTTAGCATCGAAGACCTTGAAGAACATCAGGGAGGCGCCATCGTATTCAAGATGAATTACGAGGGCACCTACCGTCCGGCAGACCCGGACGATTTCGTCCCAGCCCCGGGTCATGAAGACCTTGCCTGGAGCGACGACCGCGACCTCCACTTCGGTCGCAAGGGTACTGCAGTCATTGTGCTGTAGCCAGAGCTCCAGAGCCCCACTCGGCAGCATCTCGAAGGCGAAGGAAGGAGGAAGGCGAATCCAAGAGCTTGGAGGCATGGCGGAGTGGAGCACGAGCTCGCGAGAGGAGCACTCGGCGTGGACTCCAGGAGGAATGACGCGCACCACCGTGACTCGCTGGCATCGGCGGCGGCACCGTCGGTGTTGCTCGACGCCTTCTCCCCCAGGACCCACGACGCGGGTGTACAAGGGTAGTGGAAACCCAGGCGGCGGCCGCTCAAACCAGGGCCTCGGCGCCTCCTGCTGAGCACCCTCATCTCGGTGGCAGAGGACCATCCGCTTCTTCGGCGGAAGTGGGTCAGGACCCTCTCGGGGGGCCTTTCCCTTCTCTTATGCAAAGAACCGGCGGATTGGTGCCATTGGCATAAGGAGAAGCAAGAAGGGGGAAGGAGAAGGAAAGGAGCAGCAATAAGGGATGGACTGAAGGGGCTCACGTGGCCCCGTACTTATAGCCAGAGGAGGCTAACCGCCGAGCACCACGATCGCAGGTAATCATGACCGGTCTCTCTACATGCAGGGAATTGTCGAGTTGTGCGGTCGCCGAGGCGTCTTGGGGAAGCACAGGCGCCCACGTCCAATCAATCGCCACGCGGCGCCCAAGGCCGTAGGCTATTGGGGCCTGCGGCGCTTCACGCTTGCCTCTTCGCTTCCCTGCTATGCCAAGCCCGGGCGCGCCTTGGGCCCAGGGGCTACTGTCGGCGTTCTAGGAACGGGGGTCCCCCGACTTGCCTACTGGCAGCCTGCGGCGTGGCTCAAGTGGGGGCCCAGCACAGCCCATCTTCATCAGCTCAAGCTCAAGACGCTCGCGAGGGGCCAAGCCTCGCGGGGCGGACGACCAGGAAGCTTCCTCAGAGGCAGCCACATCAGGCAGGCTCGCGAGGAGGCGGAGAGATCAAGGCAGGGGTACCTCGCGAGGAGCCCGTGATGCAAGCCATGATGATCGAGACCAGGTGGGCGCCGGCCTGCGCAGTGTCCTTGTTTCCCCTTTGGTGCAAAGGGGGCAAGCACAGGCCAAGGCATCGGGCAAAGGTTACCATTCCGGTGCAATAAGACCAAGACCAACAGAGCGGCAGGACGGAGGTCACCGTGGAGCCCAAGACGGCGTCATCACCAGTGCTTTTGGCAGCCGAAGACCACCTTTGGTCAGGATAACTTGTACTAGATGTTCCCCTTCAAAATGGCCAATTGTTGGCGCCCTTCCCGCTCATTATTTGGGGAGAGGCCCAGGACCTCTATAAATAGAGCTAGCCACCACTGAGAGAGAGGCTGAGAGAGGCAGAGAGAGAGGCAGGCAGGCACAGAGAGAGAGGCGGGCAGGAGAGAGATCGACACACCTAGACATCTAGAGATCTGATAGAGCCCTAGCAGAGAGAGAGAGAGAGCGGCGACTGAACTCACCCAAGCAGTTCATCGCACCAGCTCAAGAACACCTCTCGCGAGGCTGTTCTTCCCTTGTATTATTCATCATCAGCCCCTGAGGCAATCCACCACACCACACACTGGAGTAGGGTATTACACCACAACGGTGGCCCAAACCAGTATAAACCTCATGTCCCATGTGTTGTTCGTTGTTTCCAGCTTAGATCATGCAAGGAGATTGGACGTAGATCGGTAAGGGAGAGATCTCCACGCACACCCCAGCGTTCGAACCTCAAGGGTCTGCCGGAACTCGAAATCCGACACCAGCAAGTAGATAAAAAAAGGGGTGAAAAAACAAATGTGGCGGCGGCCTAGCTAATCGGTCGAACTAGCCCAACTAGCTAGCCACCGTGCTTCACTGATGTACTCAGCGAGAAAAGTGGTCTTTCGTGATTTGACAACTCATTTACTTGCTTCGGCGAAAACGCGCAGTAGGGCGTCCCACGTCAGGAAGAATATATGCGTGCACCACCCGGGAGGACCCCGAAACCGCGCGGTAGGGTGTGCCATGTCTCGGCACGGAGGAAAAATGTGCGTGTAAAAATGTACTGTATCAGACGTAGTACCTATGGGTCGACCTCGGGACCCAGCCAGTCTGTCAAAAACACCCCACTAGCCACACAACTTCATCATGCTAACATGGAACGGAGGATAGGTGTGGTTAGCTCCATCTCGACCAGCCACAACGTCTCTTGTTCTAGGCGATTCTTCTATTTTCCAAGCTTTTTTTAGTTGTAATAACACCACGGCAAGCTAGCGCCGCTCTTCGTGTGTGCCCGTGCAAAGGTCAGACAATGGAGAGAAGAGAGAGATCGCAGACCTGCGACCCACCAGTAAGTGAGTCAACGGTCATGCACGTGTTGACGAGGCACTCCCTCTACTCTACTCAACATAATAGTGTATAAAATCAAGTTATGGGACAAAGCCAACAACCATTGTTGTTTCAGGCTATCGACTTACGCTTTGTAGTCCAGGTTGCCAGTTCGAATCTCGTCTTTCAGATTTGTTAGTTTTAGGTCCAAATTTGATTAATGACAAGTGGGACCCCCGTGTGTTGTTCCGATATTTCAGTGTAGGATGGTTTTTTTGAACAAACACTTTGCGTGGTTAGACAAGTAATGGCACAAGTTACACGTATTTTGCAAGTTTATGAACAAAAATGACAGCAGCATAGAATATCACATCCACCCCGCATCTTAGATGCTATGGTGATACGAGTTTTTACACCGTTGGAAGTGAGATCCAATGGCTTGGGAGTAGTCTTTGTAATTATGCGCAATTTCCAAACTCTCCAAAGGTTTTTTTGCAAATAAAACATTCAGGCCTCGTGTGTGCCACTACATCTTGGATCCAACGTAGCTTAATTACCCGCTGCGTTGATATGAGCATCTAGGTCGTATGGAGTCGTATGACCATAGAATCTACGGTGCGGGAGCACCTCATATTCTCCCGTGCGAGAAAACATAAGGTGCTCTCGCAGCTTGGATGCTACGGTGATATGAGTGTCGAGGTCATTTGATCTGAGATCCAATGGCATCTGAGTAGTCTTTGTGCTTGTAAGCAGTGGCCAAACTCTTTGGGGGCTTTTCTGCAAAAAACCATTCGAACCACCGAGGAGGTGTTAGGTCACAAATCCAATGGCTTCGAAGAGCTTGTATCACCAAAGCATCTAAGGTGTGGTAGCACATGATATTCTTACATATAGGAGAATATGATGTCCTCCTTCATCTTAGATGCTACGGTGATACGAGCTTCGAGGTCGTTGGATATGGGATCCAAGGGCATCTGAGTAGTTTTTGTATAAATTGTGTGCAATTCTCAAACTCATCAAGGTTTCCTGTAAAAATATTAAGACATCATGTGAGCTGCTATATCTCAGATCTACAAGCTCCAAGCAACTCGTATCGGCATGATATTCTCATATTAGGTATGGGGGCACATGATATTCTCCCGGGGAGGAGGGGTGGGGGTGCACAACCAATCGGTGGTTGGGAGGGTGGGGAAAAATATAATTTAAACAACCCTAAACAGAGCTTCACAATTTTATCTAAGGTCGAGGGGGTGACCCCCGACAATCATAGCTCTGCCTAGTTAAACACAACATTTGCATGTACTGTAGTACTAGACTTAATATTCATGTTTCAGTTTCATGTTTGTTTTAAATATTGAATTGAGGACCATGCATGTCTTACATTTTACACCCTTTATTCCTAACTAGTAGTCTTTTTAGAGATTTCAAGTGGACTGGCACATATGGATGTATATAGACATATTTTAGAGTGTAGATTCACTCATTTTGCTCCGTATGTGGTCGCTTGTTGAAATCTCTAAAAGACTAATATTTAGGAACAAAAGGAGTATTTTTGAATTCGTGTCATACATGCATAGTTTCGAAAAATAGATGCATTATACTTATTGGATTGTTGTTGTGTTCGTGTGTGGGTGTGTGTGTGTGTATGTGTGTGTGTGTGGTCATATGGTTGATACATACAAAGTTTTCTCACCTCCATATTGTTCATCTTTTAAATTTGAATTTGCATTGAAAAACTTACCAGGGATACCACGAAATGTGAAATCCACGTTGAGATCACTATATCACAAACTCACTCTAATTCAACAACTCGTCATAAATCAATTACCACGTTGAGATTAGTATTTGCAAGGAAAATACGGGCATTGTAATACACATAGATTCGTTCGGCAATTTAAAAGGTTCCTTTCGTATTCTCGAATGGTAGGACCCAACGGCGTACCAGCCAGACCTTGGCTCGTGTTGATCCTAAAAAAATAAAAAATAAAAAAACCGGGCTCGTCTCCTTCTGGTGGCATGCGTGGTACGCACATTAGGCAACCCCAACCAGTCGAGCCTCCGCGTTTCGAGTCTAAATATCTGGCGGCCAGAATTCTAGCCCTAGGAAATTCCCCTCATGTCCCCGGTCCATAATGACTACCGATGAACAGCGGAGGGATGCTTTAGTAACTAGACAACGTCACCTACCGTGCCGAGCATGGTTCAATTCCCTCAGTCGCCGCTCGCCAAGGTCACCCATCAACTCCATTGCCTAGTACTACTACTACTACTACTACTACTACTACTACTACTACTACTACTACTACTACTACTACTACTACTACTACTACTACTACTACTACTACTACTACTACGGAGGGATGAGCATAGAATTGAGCCCGTTTGTTCGTGCCTAGTACTTGAGTTAATATATCAGGCAATGCACTGGTACGGAGGGATTATCCTTTTGCTCTGCATATATAACTTGTCTGAAGTCTAACTAAGCAAAATGTTTGACCAAATCATTTCTTAAGAAATACAACAGGACAGATGTATGGCTTGAAAATTTATTGCATGATGCAGGTTATGATATTGTTTCGAATCCTGGATCTTAAATTTCAGAAAATCGGAAAGTGACCATAAATTCTTGAAACTGAGCATGGTCACGTGATATGGCACAAATATTACTTCGTAATTTTTTTCTTCAATTTGAGACAAGCTGCTTATGACAAGTTGCACAAATGAAGAGCCAGGGTATTTTGGAACAAAGACCTGTCACGTTAAGGCGAACGCTTTCATTATTGAAACCGTGGGCGTTTACGTGCCGCCATGAGTCCTGCTTCTCATCAGCAGGTGTCGTCCGAGCAAGCGTGTGAGTCGACGGGAGTTGTGCGAGCAGACCGCTACACCGGCTGACAGGGAGGCATGCGAGCAGATCGTTGTGCAAGCTCACCGGGAGGCGAGCCCTTTGAACAGGCTCCGCTGCCCACCTTCGTCCCAACTGCTCCCACTTTTAATGTCACCGGCGCCGTAGTTTAAAAATCAACCCCGCACTACCCGGTATCGCTACAATCTTCTCTCTTCCTCTCCAATTCTACTGTCGTCTACCTCCAACCAGCCTGACCTAAATGTACGCCATGCCGCATCATGATAGTGTGCCCTTAGTCTTCTAGTTTCCCGAGGAAAACACCCAGCCAGAGTCTCAAGAACATAAGGCTCTTTGGGACGAGCTTGAACCGGCCTTGCGTGAAGACGTCGCGCCTGTCCTCGCTCCCGTTCCGGCTCCCGTCGCCCCGACTGCACCAACGCCCATCCCCGTGGCGTTGATGGGCTTGGAGCCGCACATTGTCGATGAGCTTGATGCCATGGGATTCCACGAGGTCCCCCCGACTTTCACGCGCCCGTGCATCTTCCAGCGCATGCGCCTGCGCGTGCACTGATGCGCACACCCATGCCGGTGCTCGTGCACCTACCAGCGCATGCGCCTGTGCATGCACTGATGTGCGCGCCCGTGTCGGTGCCTATGCACACGAATGTCTTCGTCGCGCCATTGACAACGCATGTCCCTGCGCGGGTGCCAGTGCCCCCCTCAGCGGCATGGACGGCCGTCGTCGACCGCTTCCTTGCACCAACGCCAGTCGCCTCCTCCCGCCTGTTGACTCGCTCCGAAGTCCAGAACATTTTGGCCTTCGTTGAAGCTAGGCCAACGTCCAGGAGTACACCAACAACGGTGCAAGGCGCCGCCGTCGCCGTCGGTCAGTGGCCCGACGACACACTAAGCACGGTAGAGGAGCCGCTTCCCATTGCAAGATGCCCCCGTCGCCGCCGTGTAATCTAAATTTGCCATGAAAAATGTTCGGATTGCCATGCTTAAAATCTGAACGTTTATTATTTCCGATTATTTTAGATTGATCATCGTATAATTTAAAGTCAGAGTCAAACTGAACAAAATCTATGGTTTGATTGATTGAATGTTCTGCTAGAACCCTATCAAATTAAATATAAAACATCATCAAGCCACATGTATTCCTTGTCATCCAATGACCTAGACTGCTTCAATGTCGAGCGCTCAACGTGTTTAGCGTGCAGTTAATTTCATGCCAAAAATAGTGCTAACCACATAATAACACGCAAATAATATCCTACTTAATATCCGCATGCACTTAATATACTTCCAAATTAACGTGCATTGCACATACACACTGACTAGTGCTGCTAGCATGTGAAACTGGTGTCGTAACTTGTGAACTCGTCCAGATATGGTCAACGACAACATCGCCCGCGAGTTCTTCGTGTTTGCCCGTGCGTCTAACCGCAGCAGGGGAGGAGAGAGAGCACACATGGAACCCACCAGTAAGTGAAGGCAAATAGTACTAAAAATAATATTACATGTTATCAATTAAATAGGCTGTGGTAATATGAAAACATTATGTGAACAAAGGGAGGTACAACAAACATTGATGTTCTATGTATGTTGCCTATTGACATGCTGCTTGAAGGCCCTGGTCGCATGTTCGATCCTCGTCCTTTATTTTTTAATTTGTATATGGGTCCAAATTTGTTTCATGACATGTGGGCCCCTCGGTGTGTAGTTTGTAGCACTTTAATTTGTGGGTCGATATTTGTTCCATTCCAAGTGGACTATCGGTGTGTAGTTTTGTAGCTTATTTATAATAATTAAAAAGAACAACAGAGTTTTTTGCAATAATATCATGGTGCGACGTTGAAGGCGAGAAAGGACGTGAGAGAGAGCGATGACCGAGCTAGAGGGAAATCGACTAGGGGAGTTGCAGGGGTTGCAACGGTGTTTCGAGTAGTTGTGGGCCGAATGCTATGAAAATATAATCTAAACCGGCCAGAATAAATGCCTACACAAATTAATCCAAGGTTGAAGTGCCCCTTGCAATGTAAATAGTTTCGACTTTGCGAGGGATGGAGAGGTAGCTTCAATGTGTGGAAGATACGGCGTGAGAAAGCGAGGTCAATCGAGAGACATATAGATAGAGAGACAAAGTGAGTGTGGTCTGACATTCATTGAACAAATATATATGCTCTGGAGAGATATTTTCTGATTGAGCTTTTGGCGAGGGCGAGGGTTGTAAGATAGTGCTTGAGAGATGATCCAGTCACAGACGTGTAGATATATTTTGTGCATGGGAGGAAGCGAGGTCAATCGATCATATAGATTCATCGTGCGATTGGAAGATTGAGATGGGTTGGAGAGAGTGACCTAGATAGACAATGTGCGTGAGAGAGTATACAATGTGAATAAGTCGAATTGGGCTCAAACATGGTGATATATCATTTTTGTCCGAGAAAGAGCGAGGTCAATCAAAACATACGGAGAGAGAGGGGGGGAGAGAGAGAGAGCGTGGCCCGCCATGAGGTCGAAAGAGTGGGGGCGGCTTCGATGGACTGACCTAGATAGACAATCTGCATGAGAGAGTATAGAGTGTGTCGATCAAGGCCTGAACAAAGAGATATATCATTTGTGTGTGAAAGAAAACGAGGTTAAACGAGACTCAAATAAAGAGAGCGAGATTGAGCGAGTGTGGCCCGCCGTGCGGAAGAAAGAGTGAGACAGTCTCGAGGGAGTGACCTAGATAGACAATGTGCGTGCATGCGCATGAGAGGTTGGGGGGCTAGATAGGTAATGCATGTATTAGCGCGAGAGGGTGAGAGGGAGAGGGAGAGAGAGAGCTCGGCATGGGGTGCAATGGCGGTTGTGTGAGGTAAATACATTTCGTAACAGAGTGGATAAAGGGGGTTTTGTAGTTGAGAGAGTTAGAGATCGAAACATGGAGAGAAAGAATGGATGTGTGTTGGAAACCGATAGATTCCTAAGGTGGTTAGGAGAGGAAGATTGACCGATACAGGAAGTATGTAGCGTGTGTGCGCGGGAGGGGGGGCTAAAAACAACATTTGAATGTAGATAGTACGAGACTTAATATAGATGTTTCAATTCGGTGTACATTGTAAGATTTGAACTGAGGACCATGCATATGGGTAACTATTTCGAATTCGTGCCATACTAGGTTTCGAAAAGTTGACATTGACTCGATTTTTTGTGCTATTTTGTAGGTCATATGTTTGAATCCATCCAAAAGTTTTCTCACTACCATGTTGTTCATCATATACATATGAATTTGTATTAAAAAAGTAGCATGGATACAGTGAAATGCGAAATCCACTTTAGAATTGGAGATCGCTATGTGACACACACTCTAATTCAAATAACTTATTATGTGACACACACCCTAATCCATGTTAGCGTGGATACCGTTTCGATTTTTTTTCAAATAACTCCTCATTAATTAATTTATAGTATCTCGTTTCGAATGACTAATTATTGCAAGGAAAACACGGGCATGGTAATACATACAGATTCGTTTGAAAATGAAAGAAGATTCGTTTGAATTCTCAAATGTAGGCGCACCAAGCAGACCAGGGTCGTGTCGTGGTGGTCACGTGTGTCGGACGGACGCTTAGCTCCCAGCCACCCACCCCCCTCCCTCCCTCCCCCTCCCTCCCCCCCAAAAAAGGACGACGACAAAATAAGTTCGCGCTTCCACGTTTCGGATTGAAATATCTGGCGGCCCCAATTCCAGCCCTGCAAAATCTCCCTTCTCCACCGTCCCCTTTCGCGCCCAGATTGCTCAAATCCCTAATTGTCTGCCAACCCAAGCAAAGTTCGAATCACCCCTCGTCTCTTCTCTTTCCCCACCTCTGTGCTGGACGACAACGACGAAGACGACGGTCGCGCTTCACCACCGCACCGGAGCTACCTCATCTACGCCCTCGTCCACCGCACCGGGTGGTCCACCGACAACGTCGGCCACCGCAACCGACGTGCCTCACAGACACCGACTTCCACCGCATCAGGTGCGCTTCACCGACGCCGTCTCCCAGCTCACCGGGGCTACTTCACTGAGCACATCGTCGCGCCTCTGCCCCCCGAGGCCGCTGGGGCTTCACCAACGGTCTCGTCCACCGCATCGTAGCGCTTCGCTGCCACTCAAGATCTGCATCCGTGCGCGGCCAGCCAACGCCAGCGCATCACCCTCAACGGCTCTGAAGTGACCCGCACTCTAGCTAGGCGAGCATGCCCAAACGCCGGCCCGAACTAGGTATCCACACATCACTCCCTTGTGCACTGTTCCGACGATGTTTGGATATCCTTTCACTGCTCTCTTAGCTTACACGCCTATCCAACTCTGACTTTAACTCTTATTTCTTCTAGAGATATCATCTGAAACAAGCAAATCCATTTTTTAGCGAAGCATGACGGCGCTACGGGATCTGGTACACATCCTGCACACCCGTATAACCTTGTAAGTATCTGTCCTCCGGTACAACAGCAAGGTCGATTCCTCTTATTTGATCAGCCATTCGCCGTGTCAAAAATGCAGAGGGGGATGCAAGGAGCACAAGGCCTGCACATCCAAGCAAGTGGTAACATGGACTTGTACATGGAACATCCCAAGCGCAAGCAGAGCTGCAGTGAGCCTGTACAACGAGCTAGCGTAAGTCCCTGCATTTCATTTAATTCGTACTGGCATTCGTGTATGATTTGTGTGCAGTGGCGGATCCACGAATTCAAGTTACCAGGGGCGAACATTTAACTTAAAAAATACGAAGGCACTTGCACTCCGGAAATCAACATAACTTGAGAAATGTGAAGCTACATGCACTTTGAAAACCAGCTAATGATCCAAAGTAGTTCAGATTATAAACACTAAATGATGCAAGCACCAAAAAACACAAAATGCAACATGGTGTACAAGGACTACAAACATGGTCTGTACCTGCTTGAATTATTCGTTCTCTGGCTGAAAATATCGAAGTGTAATTGCACCTATAACCAGTGCGCAAACTGCATATCAATATATCTATCCTGCACAAGTATGCCAATAGTTTCAAACAACAGATTAGAAAAGTATTTATGCTACGTTGTCATGATACGGGGACTTTCTGGTAGATGGCCTCGACGTTTCCTCAAGCCATGAAAATGCACTATAATTTGCTTGTCATCAATGCCTGCAAATCTCTATGTCTCTCTCAACATAGCAGATCATCATTAGACACTAAATCCTTCAATGGGAGCTTGCAAAATGCTTGCATTAGATGCCTCATTAGACACTATATGTTCATCACCAGGAGCATGTAAAATGTTTGCATCAAATCCTTCATTAGCAGTCTGTTCATTAGACACTTCAGGCTCAAGAACAACATGAGCTTGGATGTTTGCACCGGAAACTTGATTAGATACATCAGATTCAGTCAGTTCAGTATTGATTGGGGGAGTTATAAAATAAGTAGAAATTGGTTTCATTTTCTCATAGATTCCCTACATACAAGCAGTTTTACAACACCGTCAGGTTTAACTATTGGCCAGAAATTGAAGAGTTGAATTAGATATAATCAGGGATGTGATGTACCTGCTCGTTGCGCATGCTACTCTTGCAAGCTGCGACTGTCCGTTTGCGCAAGCTCGATGCCATGCCCGTGCTGCCGCCGCTGCCTCCCACGCAGGCTACACCCAGGGTTGGATCTTCATCTTCTTGTCCTTCCGTTCGCTTGAAGCCCGGCGACCGCCCTCCAACGAGGGCGCGAGGAAGTGCTGTGTCGGTCTGTCCAGCGGCGGCTAGGTTAGGAGCGAACCAGACTGGAGGCTGGAGCGGATGAATTGGGATTTTTCCTGCTGTCGATCGATATGGGAGGCGCTCGTTTGGGCCGCGAGCCTGCTATAGGGCCTGCCTTGCACTTATGTTATTGGCCTATCCAAATTGAAACATTTTTCTTCATTTTTTACATTGCCTGCTCGTGCGTTGGGACGAACAAAACTAGCCTGGGCCAACCTGGACGACTCAAACTAGGTGCACACTTTCGAGCCACCCGAGGCGGCCGCCCATACCAGCCCCTATGGTGGCGTCGCCCCTTTTTGCGTGTATGATAGGGGTAGTGAAAAATATTCCAGTGGCGCTTTTGATTTACCCACAGAATGGTTGAATTGCTTGTTTCTATGAACTGAGTTCGCCAATAATGTGAAGGATGCCAGTCTTTTCATCCTATTGTAGATTGCTTAGATCTCGATATGCCAAAAGTAATCGCATGAAATATACAGTAAAAGCCAGTGTGATGTGTGTGGCTACAACTAGTCTGACTACACGTCCTCATATAACATATCAAGGACGCACCATCTTACCAGATTAACCATTCGACTTACCAATGCAGTGTGGGAAGAAAGAAGTATTGGGACTGCGTATCCAAGCAATTGATGCCATGGACTCCTTCGTACAACCTTGTAAGCGAAAAAGAAGTTGCAGTGTGCCTGTACAAAGAACTAGCGTAAGTTCAGTTACCTGCTTCTCGGAATTTTAGTTAGCCACTTATTGCAAAATTGTTCAATTACGTTGCTTGGCTTAATTTAGTTTGCTACTGATTACATAATGCCACAGCCTGTTAATCCTATTATAGACTGCGCCTATCTATGTGTTTGATACTTACTGTTAAGAATTACCTGTTTGCCTGAACTTAAATAGCTACTTGTTTGTTTAACTGCTTTGCTGCTGCAACAACGGGTTACAATGATGTTAATAACTACTTTTCAGCATCGAATTGAAACTCTTTAATTCCTTGTTTGTTTAACTGGTTTGCTGTTATAACTCCCAGTTGAGATGTTTTGCTAACTTCAACTTTTCTGAATCCAATCGGAACTTTAATGGCAAAACAGGTTAGCCCAAGATCAAAGAGCGAGGTCCCCATGGACGTTGTATCATCCCACAGCAGTGGCACCGGCCCAATCGTGCATTATGAATTGCCAACTGCTGATGCTCTAGAGGCTAAACTAGTGGTAGAAAGAGATTCTGCTTCTGCACTTAGAGATGAAGTTGACATGTTGAGGAAGCAAACAGCACAATCAGTAGCAGTACTCAAGACAACCATTAAATATTTGGTGGATTTCAAAACGAAGCAAGCTGAGACTGACCACATTGTTAAGGTCCTGAAGGAAAAAAGGAAATTAAATTCCCACTTGGTAAATCATAGGTGAAATGTTCTTTCCATCGTTGAATAACCTTTGTGTTGTTTGTTCATGTAATCAATCAAACCATTTGTTTTAGAGATCATGTAATAATTGTTTTTGTTTTTGTTTTTTGGTTTGTAATTTTATTTGAGCACAAGTCTGTATTAATTGATAAGACTCGGAGACATTTCATTTTGATTGCTGTGCCAGACCTACAAATATGCCAATCGGGCTGAATGTGCATTCAGCAATAATAGTAGTATAGATGGACCATAAGTGGCACGCATCGGAAAGGGCCAAGATGCTGTAGTAGCTTGGCTAAAAAAAGGATGTTGTTGTAGCAAAGAAAAGTACAGCGGCCTGGCTTATGTATGTTAGTTGATATTATTGATCCATATACTCTATAAGTGTTTATATGTCTGTTAGTTCTGTACATTCTTGGTTGATTGACTCGGTATTTGAATCTTGATACATCGCTTGTGTACATATCTAAATGGGAGTACACATTATGCTGCGTGTGACATTTGAGTTGGACATGAAGTGTTCCAAATATTCGAATTCACCTTAAACTGGATTCTAGCTTCTGAATTTGAGTATCGGCATTTGTAAACCATATTCATATATGACAGTGGAATACATCTTTGTCGTCCTTTTGAAGATATATAAAAACACATAGAATGATTTATAAAGATTCGTATAGGAATACAAAATGGATTCGAATTTAGTTGCCAGGGTAAACGTGGATGCTTATTGTCCCAAAATTCGAAAGAAGCGGCAAAATGTCCACTCCCACGTCGGCTGCCCGAAGCCAAGTGTTTGGGAGATGGAAATTACTGTCTACCCATTACACGGACAATCCATCGGCCCGATTTCCACTGCTCTAAATAGGGGTAGGATAGTAACTTCAATTAGACGTGACACGACCGCCTCTGAGCCCATTCCGACACGGTGGGCGCCAAACATGGGCGGCAAAACACATTTGATTCAAGCTCGTCCGAAAGACCTCTGTTTCTCCCTCCATTTCCCCATTCATACACGGTGGGCGGCAAAACAAACTCGACTCGGCCGAAATCGATGTAGGCAAATATTTTCAATAGGGGCAGGTTTGTAACTTCACTCAGACGTGACACAACCGCCCTACCTGTCAGCCCCGTTCATACACCGTGGGCGCCAACCATGGGCGCCAACCACCCTCTCCTCGCCCAAAATCACTCTGGGCAAATATTGGCAAGATGCGAGATTACCGTCGTATCCCCAACCGACAAGATGTCCAAATTTTAAACGGGAGCTAAGTTCGTAACTTTCCCATATTTCAGACAGGCGTGTCCCAAAAACATGGTTCCCTATACCTCTCCCTCCATTTTCCCATTCATACACCGTCCACGCTAGAACACCATCCCCACACCAGCCTCCGTCCGCAACCCCATGCATCGCCGCCGTCCTCCACCCCATCCATCGCCGCCGTCCTCCACCACATCCATCGCCACCGTCCTCCACCACTCCAGAGCGCCTACCAAGAGTGCGTCGTCCACTGCTAGAGATGGATGTTTCTCATCCACGACAATGGACCAAGAGCCTTGCATTACATCCTCTCGCTTCATCGGCGTCGTCGTCCTCTTTGCCGGGGCCGCTCACACGACCTTCTCTTCCACCGCAACGGGACTTATCCCCCAATGCACCCATCTACCGTCACAGATCTGCTTCAACGCCACCGACAGCCATCGCACCCCTGATGCCTACATGGCGCCGCAAGAGAGGTGGTACTTCATATCTCCTCAACTTTTTGATCTCAACCAGAAAATAGATCTTAACTTGGTTACTCTACTTTCTTTTCAGCTCTTAGAATTTAGTTCTTCGTTCGAACCAAACAATGGCTGCTAAATTTCATTTCTCCGGTTTCCCCCTTTTATGATCACTATACGACCAGAATACGTGCTCCGTGTCATAATAGCACTGCTCGACCCATCAAGCAAAACAAGCTTAGTTGTTCAAATAAGAATCTGATATTATTAAAACATATTCATTTAATTGGTCAGCTAAATGTTCCTAAATTAGTTTCGAAAATGCATGTTCGCCGCTCGGGTGTGTATCTCTACAGGGTGCCCACGGTGGGCCAGCCCACCCTGGGATGTCGGGTCGTCCCAGGCCCCAATTCCCCTTTGTTCTGCTGCGCGCTTCCGATCTCTACTCGCCCCAGCCGCCTGCCTCGTTGGTGACTTGCCGTCCCCAGACGGCATGACTCTAGGAGGAGATGCCGGACTAACAGGAGGTCAGGAGCTGCTCGCCCAACAGCGTCACCGCTGCCCGGGCGCGCCGCCGTGCCTACCTTCCAAGTCTGTTCAGGGCTCAGGCGTGCAGCACCCACTAAGCCAACCCGATTTATCCTGAGATAAGTCCTCAACACTCAGCAGCCACTCCTCATCACCCATTTTCTAATTGATTCATTACTCATTAGGCAGGACTGTCATTAGGGTTTGTTGTGTGCTCAGTGCTACCTACACTTAATGGTTCAGATGTATTTCGGTAATCTTTAGTACCTGTAAAGTTCACAGGGTTTTCAAAATTCCGGCCCTAGGAACAGACACTAGTCATTTTGGATTGTTGGTCGTAGTGACATTGACCCAGATTACTACTGCAAGCCAGGTTTGTTGACAATTTTACTTGTCTTTCTTACTCATTCGATATAATATCCAATTATTCACGTCGATTAGTTGCAAACAATAAGTGCTAGACAAACTTCTTGATTCAGATTTTGGACGGTCTCTTACTGCAGTTACAATTCTGCATACTTGTCCTAGTAAGCTCACAAGTAAATGATTGATTCACTACATCTATGCTTGCCTTGTCATATTTGTTGTCAATATTCTTTTAGGGTGGACCACCCTGTTTCTAAATACTGCAACCGTAGACATGAGTGAATAGTATTTCTCTATGTGATCTCTTCCATCATGTGTGGGCAACGAACACTGCATTGTATAGAAAGAAAGTGTCATTTCCAGCTTTTACATAGGCTTCGATCTTTTACATGGAATACAATCTGCCTACTTGCTTTGTGTCGCACTACCAACACTCCACCCTTGAAGCTAAACATTATGCCACTCATAATTCCTTAGTTTATTTGTTCAAATACGAATTTCATATGATTCTAATGTTCCTACTTCAGTTTTGAAATGTGTGTCTGCCTGTTATAGAGACATAAGGGGTTTGTATTTCTGTGTGTGGTCTGGTCAGCACGGTTGGGGGTGAACTTTGCATATGCAGGGGTTTATAGGGAGACACTCTTCGAGTTGAATCCGCAATGCATTCCATAGATAATCTGACTACTTTTTATGTTTTCATGAATCTCAGATTCTGAACAGCATCATAATGATTATGAGCTTGCGCGCATGAAAAGAATAAAGCAGAACAATGCCATGGCTGTCAAACTTGGCATTAAGGGACTGAAATCAAGTCTGGATGCAATGCAATGCAAACGCTCTCCACCTACAGATTCATGCTCAGAATATGATCCTAACAGTGATTCTGAGCTAGAGGGAGACCTAAGTCAATGTAGCTCCCTAGTGGAGGAGTCAGAGGAAGATGCCCTATCTTATTCACCCATCAAGGTGCTTGCTCTAACTTTCCAAGGTTATATTTGTCGCACATATCTTGCAACTGATGCTTTGCATTGCTTCTACTTTGTTGAACTGCCATTAGCTTAGTTTACACATCGTGTATGTGAATACGCCCTGCCTATCCATTTTCAGTACATATTCCATCTGTCATCATACCATATTTATCCATTCAAATGTTGTTCTTGTGTATCAGACGTTCAAAAGGAAGAGGGCGATTGCTGATCGTGGAGGAGCACAAGCAAAGTATTTGGAAAAGGTAGTGGCACCTGATAAATCAAATAGCCCATTAGGTGTAGTTGCAATATCACCTGACCCACAAAACACCCCAACTCTAGCAGACTCTAGCCCTACTACACTGGTCATTTCTGATGCCCCAACTCAGCAGACCCCAACTGCAGCAAACATTATGATTATGCCAGTTGACATAGCACCAGCTCTACGACGCAAAACCCCCATTCCAGCAAAGAGTACACCAAATCCAGTTGCCAAATCCCTTTTCGAACCAGAGAGAGCCCCAATTGCAGCAAATAGGACCCCTGTTCCATTTCTTCCCAGTTTAGAAGACAAAGCTTATATTGTTGTCAGGAACTTTGTGCGCATCTTTCCTTCATGGAAAGATTATACCGCAGACACAGAACAATTTCCAGTCTTCCTCCGCAACTTACGCGTAAGTAATGTACTAATGTTATTCATGGTCATTACTGCATATGTTTCTGCTGACAGAAGACACAAGATTTCATTCTTTTAAATAGGCGAGGACCAAACTGGATTGTGAAGACGAGCAAGGGTTGGTTGCGCTTTTCAAGCACTCGTTGATGAAGTATCGTTCCTACCTGAGGCAAGCGCACTTCGATGGCAAGCCTCTAAACGAAATTTCTGTAAAGTCTCCGGTGCTACATTTATCCGACGGTGACTGGAATAATCTTGTTACACATTGGTCTCGGCTGCAGCGTAAGGTACTATCTATGATATCACATCACAATTTGAACTACATTTCTGCATTTGCCTTAACGTCTCACTTGTACGAAAACTGTTAGCAGAAGAACATTCATTCTCAAGGGACCACAGAATCTCGCAACTATACTGCACACTGCATTGCTCTTGTGAGTACCTCTTGCCCTGTATGACCATACTTACTTTCATAGCTGTTTGATTATGTAGCATCACTGCACATGTTAGCCTCGTTATCGTCCATTTGGTGGACATTATAAGATCCGTATGGACTCTTACATAAATTTAGAATCAACCCAATGCTTTTGAAGAGGTTTAGCTCTGCAGTCCTCTTGTAAGGACTGAACGTCGTCTATCACTGTACTTACATTAACAGCTACTCCCTCCGTCCCATAATATAAGAACGTTTTGTACAGTACACCAGTGTTCAAAACACTCTTGTATTATGGGAAGAGGGATTGGTTCATTGTGTAGCATTCTGCATCTTATCTCCCTCGCCCACCATTTACTAAAAAAGATCAGATCTATATTTAATCTTACCAAAAAGTAGAATACACAGACAATGCCAGTGCAGAAGTGTAGCCCATTGCTCTTGTCAGTACATTTTGTCCTGTAATGCTTGTACTTCCAGGGATTGGTAGTTGATTATGTAGCATCAATCTGCATCTTATCTTCATTATCCTCTATCCCTTCCAGTATTATCATATCTATAATTACTCTCTACAAAATGTAGAGTACAGGCAATGCTTATGAAGAAGATTCTGTGCTGAAATTCTTGAGTTATCCTTCCCTTGACATGGAGAAGGGCATTATAAAGCCGGTGTTAACTGTTAATGTAAGTCAGTCCTTCTAAAGCCTTTATCCTCAACTGCTGTTTAATTTGCTCATACTCCCTATCGTTTACTGCTGTTTAGTTTGCTGTTTCTACCAAAATGCATGTTCGCAAGAACCGTAAGTTCTAAGTTTTACTTGTAAAACCAAATTCCTTATTCATACCATGCACATTACTCAATACTCCCTATATGTATGCTTGTTTTTGTGGATCTATAATCCAGTGTGTGGTGAAGCAGCCCACGTTTGCACCTTGTCATCTCCTGTTTTATCTTACTGATGTGGCTGATGATATGAACAACATGCCATGCACATTAACCAAAATAGATACAATGATTTTCTTTGCCCTTCATCTATGCTTGTTATGTTGACATGGTAATCCAGTAGTGTGGTGAAGCTCCCCGCATTATGAACAATGCCAAATTATGCTATTGATATTTTGAACTTACTCTTTATTTTCTAATTTGAAATTGGATGGAATTGACAGCACAGTTATCATCTTTGTTTATACACGTGCAAAACCTGTCATCTCTCTGCTTTGTTTCAGGGTGATATGCCTGATGGCATGCACAAGTCTGCTGAAGGCTGTGAGACAAACCCAACATATATTGCAGCAAAGAAGGCAAAACATCTTGAAGATAGCGAGACAACCCCAAAGTCTTGTCTTGATGCAGTGTTCAAGTTACTTGAGACTAGCAGTCAGACAAGCTCACAGAATTCGTTGTCTGAATCAGTTCGACTTCTTCAGTCCCAAGTTCTAGCAGAAAGGCATTCTGCAACTCAACTTCGACTTGAAGTCCTATCTCTAAGAAAGATTGCGGAGAACACCAATGAGAACCTCATCGCTAAACAGCTACACCTGGAAGCTATGACCGACATGCTAGGCCGGTCTCACAGCCTTGCTCAGCAGCTTGCGCAGCAGTTCCCGCGCAAGGCTAACCTTTCTTGAACTGTCTTGGAAGTGGTCTCGGTTCAGTATTATTTTGTTACGCTGCAATGGTGCCCAGTTTTTGTAATCTGCTTCTTCGTTGCGCGTTATGATCACTGGTGGCGAACTTCGATGCCCAGTGGATGTAATATACCATAAATCCTTTATTGTATAGTGTAGGTTTATTCTTAGTTACTATGCCGTAATTTCTTTATTGTATAGAGTAGGTTTGTTCTTAATTCCTACTAGTTACTGCCATCATTCGCTATCTGAAAAAAATCAGATGTAGTCGACCGGGCCGAAACATTCGCCTCTAACGGGCCTGGTGTTTAGCGGGCCACAATTGGGCCGGCCTGCATCTTTCTTGGGCCCGAATCATTGGGGCCTTCACACTTTGCGCGAGGCCCACAACTTACACCGGCCTATATTTTAGTTGGGCCTTTTGTGGACCCAGCGCTTAGTTTGGCCCAGGTAGCGTTGGGCCATTAACAGGCTGAATATTGTACTGGCCTGTTACGGCCCAGATGAAACCATGGGCCTTTAGCAGGCCGAAATGCATATTGGGCCTCAATTTTCACTAGTCGTCGACGGGCCTTCAGCAGGCTGAAATGTAGACCGGGCCTTTTTGGGCCCAGTTATATCACGGGCAGTTACCAGGCCGAAACATATCTCGGGCCTTAGTTGGCCCACTGATATCATGGGCCTTTAAGAGGCCGAAAGCTTAGTACAGACATCAACGGGCCGAATTATGCGACAGGCCTTTAACAGGCCCAAAGTCACGTTGGGCTTAACTGTTGCCACCTTTATCACGGGCCGTTAGTGGGCCCGATGTCCCGTCGGACCATATATGGCCCATGGGCAGCACGGGCCATTCCCAGGCCGAAAGTCACACCGGGCTGAAATGGGCCCATGTCTACATCGGGCCTCTAACAGGCCGAAAGTCACTGGGCTGTAATTGGGCCCAAATATTCGGCGAACAATTAACGGGCCAGATCTGGCTTCGGGCCGTAAATGGGCCCAATTATTCGGCAAAAAATTAATGGGCTAGATGAGGCTTCGGGTCGTAAATGGGCCTTTATTAAGCAGGCCGTTATTGGTCTGGCCCACTAGTACCTGAGTAAGTACTACGGGCTTTTGACTGGGCTGGCCTTTTTAACCTATATGGGCCTCTGTTGGACCGTGCCACGTGTCGACGTATCATAGGCGCTTTGGATCCAATGAGTGGATGACATCTGTCCTAACGGTGAGCCGACACGTGTTTCCTCTAGCCAATGGTGATTTTACACATGGAAAATCCGCATTGGTCGGGGCTGTTAACGGGTTATTGGATCCAAAATCGAACCCGATAGCTTAACGGCGTTTTGTTACGATGGATGCCACGTGTCGGTCACCCTTGATGAAAGCACTTCTGTGACGCGTGATTTATCGTCATGGAAGTGGACACTTCCGTGATGATAATTTTGGTAATGTCATGGAACACTTCTACGACAGCACAGATATGACTACCTTGATTCTGTCATAAATTTGTCATGGATGTACATGCATGATAGAAAACGTGACCTACTGTGACAAACACGTATCATCACGGAAGTGTATTTTTTTTGTACTGTAGCCATGTGCGGTGCCCCCCTCCACAGTTTACCACCTCTGTCATATCGTCGTAGTGCTTAGGCGAAGCCCTGCACTGGTAACTTCATCATCTTCGTCACCACGACATCATGTCGATGAAACTCTCTGTCATCATCAACTGGATCAAGAGATCAAGGGACGTCATCATGCTGAACGTGTGCTGAACACGGAGGTGCCGTACGTTCGGTGCTAGGATCGGTTGGATCATGAAGATGTTCGACTACATCAACCACGTTACTAAACGCTTCGGCTTCGGTCTACGAGGATACATGGACACGCTCCCCTCTCATTTTTATGCATGTCCTAGATAGATCTTACATGATCGTAGGATTTTTTTTTTGAAATACTGTGTTCCCCAACATCAACCTCATTGCAATTGAGTTGGTCGACTACAAACGAAACTAGCTGGTCAGCATCATCAACTTCATTGCCTGTAGAACCAATACGTGAGCCATCCCCGATCCTACCTTTCTTTAGTGCATGCATCATTAGAGGCAGCTGGGGTCTAATGACTTGGAGGCCGAGTAGGCGGGAGATGAATCGCAAGAGGCCTAGCTAGCAAAGATGAAGCAAAAGCATAGGAAAACAAAATGGGAAAACATAAAAGGAGAGGGGTTGCGTGATGCGGCTTGAACTACGTCGGTATTTTCCCAAAGAGGAAGGGATGATGCAACACAACTACGGTAGGTATTTCCCTCAATGATGAGACCAAGGTTATCGAACCAGTAGGAGAACCACGCAACACTATGTAAACGGTACCTGCACACAATCCCTCCCGGGTAAAAAGATAGATAAAATTGTAGTAGATTGGATAAATAGATCTCGCGGGAACGCGAGATAAAATAAATAACAAAAAAATGCAGCAAGGTATTTTGGGGTTTTTTGGATTAATAGATCTGAAAATAAAATTGAATAAAAATAGATCTCGAAGGCAAATATGATAAAGAAGAGACCCGAGGTCCGTAGATTTCACTAGTGGCTTCTCTCGAGAAAAATAGCATACGACGGGTAAACAAATTACTGTTGGGCAATTGATAGAACTTCAAATAATTATGACCATATCCAGGCAATGATCATTATATAGGCATCACATCCAAGATTAATAGACCGACTCCTGCCTGCATCTACTACTATTACTCCACACATCAACCGCTATCCAGCATGCATTTAGTGTATTAAGTTCATGGAGAAACGGAGTAATGCAATAAGAACGATGACAGGATGTAGACAAGATCTATTCATGTACTAATAGACACCACCATGTTATCTTGAATAGCAATGATACATACGTGTCATGTCCCCTTCTATCATTGGGATTCGGCACCGTAAGATCGAACCCATCACAAAGAACCTCTTCCCATGGCAAGAAAAATCGATCTAGTCAGCCTAACTAAACCAAAGATTCGAAGAAGAAATACGAGTCTATAAGCAATCATGCATATAAGAGATCCAAACTCAAATAACTTTCGTGGATAAAATAGATTTTATCATAAACTCAAAGTTCATCTGATCCCAACAAACATACTGCAAAAAGAACTACATCAAATAGATCTCCAGGAGACCATTGTATTCAAAATCAAAAGAGAGAGACAGACTCAGAGGAAGCCATCTAGCTACTAACTACGAACCCGTAGGTCTATGCTCTCTACAATGCAACTTTATTCTTGTAGACACGTGTTGGGCCACCAAGCACAAAGTTTTGTAGGACAGTAGCAATTTTACCTCAAGTGGATGACCTAAGATTAATCAATCCGTGAGAGGTGTATTATGAAGATGGTCTCTCTAAAACGACCCTGCAACCAAATACAAGAAATCTCTTGTGTCCCCAACACACCCAATACAATGGCAAATTGTATAGGTGCACTAGTTCGGCGAAGAGATGGTGATAAAAGTGTAATATTGATTGTAAAAATATATTTTTGTAATCTGAATAAATAAAAACAGCAAGGTAGAAAATATTAAACGGGCACAAAAATGGCATTGCAATGCTTAAAAACAAGGCCTAGGGTCTGATACGTCTCCGTCGTATCTATAATTTTTTATTGTTCCATGCCAATATTATTCAACTTTCATATACTTTTGGCAACTTTTTATACTATTTTTGGGACCAACATATTGATCCAGTGCCCAGTGCCAGTTCCCGTTTGTTGCATGTTTTTTGTTTTGCAGAATATCCATATCAAACGGAGTCCAAACGGAATAAAAACTGACGGAGATTTTTTTTGGAATATATATGATTTTTGGGAAGAAGAATCCACGCGAGATGATGCTCGAGGGGCCCCTGACCCTCGTGGCCACCCTGTAAGGTGGTTGGAGCCCTTCTTTCGCCTCAAGAAAGCTAATTTCCAGATAGAGATCGTGTTAAAATTTCAGCCCAATCGGAGTTACGGATCTCCGGGAATATAAGAAACGGGAAAGAGAAGAATCTGGGAACACAGAAACAGAGAGAGACAGAGAGACAAATCCAATCTCGAAGGGGCTCTCGCCCCTCCCGTGCCATGGAGGCCAGGAACCAGAGGGGAAACCCTTCTCCCATCTAGGGAGGAGGTCACGGAAGAAGAAGAAGGAGGGGGACTCTCTCCTCCTCGCTTCCGGTGGCACCGGAGTACCACCGGGGGCCAGCATCATCACCGCGATCTACACCAACACCTCCGCCATCTTCACCAACATCTCCATCACCTTCCCCCCTCTATCTACAGCGGTCCACTCTCCCGCAACCCGCTGTACCCTCTACTTGAACATGGTGCTTTATGCTTCATATTATTATCCAATGATGTGTTGCCATCCTATGATGTCTGAGTAGATTTTCGTTGTCCTATCGGTGGTTGATGAATTGCTATGATTGATTTAATTTGCTTGTGGTTATGTTGTTGTCCTTTGGTGCCCATCATATGATTGCGCGCGTGGATCACACCATAGGGTTAGTTGTATGTTGATAGGACTATGTATTGGAGGGCAAGAGTGACAGAAGCTTCAACCTAGCATAGAAATTGATGCATACGGGATTGAAGGGGGACCAATATATCTTAATGTTATGGTTGGGTTTTACCTTAATGAACATTAGTAGTTGCAGATGCTTGCTAACATTTCCACTCATAAGTGCATAGAATTCCAAGTCAGGGATGACATGCTAGCAGTGGCCTCTCCCACATAATACTTGCTATCGGTCTAGTAAAGTAGTCAATTGCTTAGGGGCAATTTCGCAACTCCTACCACCACTTTTCCACACTCCCTATATTTACTTTATTGTTTCTTTTATCTAAACAGCCCCTACTTTTCATTTACGTAATCGTTATTATCTTGCAAACCTATCCAACAACACCTACAAAGTACTTCTAGTTTCATACTTGTTCTAGGTAAAGCGAACGTCAAGCGTGCGTAGAGTTGTATCGGTGGTCGATAGAACTTGAGGGAATATTTGTTCTACCTTTAGCTCCTCGTTGGGTTCGACACTCTTACTTATCGAAAACTGTTGCGATCCCCTATACTTGTGGGTCATCAAGACCTTTTTCTGGCGCCGTTGCCGAGGAGCAATAGCGTGGGGTGAATATTCTCGTGTGTGCTTGTTTGCTTTATCACTAAGTAATTTTTATTTGTTGTTCTTAGTTGTTCTCTATCTTTAGTTATGGATATGGAACACGAAATACCAAAACAATGAGGTGTGCTTTCTTCTCATGGAGATGGGGAACCTCCTAAAACCCTCGATGCTGGTTATGTGAAAGATATTATGTAGTACTTTAATAATCCTGATAAAACCCCATCGAATTATGTAATGGGAGTAACGTTGGATCAACGTGAATACTTTAGGGATTACCGCTTGACACAAAAAGGGAAACTATTTTGGGATCAAAATTATATATTGAAGTCGTATGCTAGACAACTATGCTCGGAATATGATTATACTTGTTTCTCTAGGATGAATTCTCCACACCTCCCCTTTTCATGCAAATTTAATGATAATGAAACCTTGGCTTCTTATGCTAGAGATATATATGATTACTATGATGTGGAACAAATAGAAGAATTTGTTGCTTTTATGGGTGCTTATGAAATTGAATCTATGTTTAAAGAGTTTGATGATATTGATGATGCTTGTTATAGATCTGAAAATTTAGCTATCCTCAAATATTGCTATGAGAATTATGAATACAATTATGAAATTAATGCACTTATTAAGAAAGTCTCCGCTGTCCAAGAAGAGACTAATATTTTGCAGGAATCTATGGAAGAAGAAGTTGATGACACTGTGAGCTCATTGGATGAAAAAGATGAGGAGGAGAGCGAAGAACAAAATGAGGAAGAGCGGATTGATCACCCATGCCCACCTTCTAATGAGAGTAACTCTTCAACTCATACATTGTTTAATTCCCCTTCGTGCTTACCGAAGGATGATTGCTATGATGACTGTTATGATCCCTATGATTCTTTTGAAATATCCCTTTTTGATGATGCTTGCTATGCTTATGGCCAAGATGCCAATATGAATTATGCTTATGGAGATGAACTTGCTATAGTTCCTTATGTTAAACATGAAATTGTTGCTATTGCACCCACGCATGATAGTCCTATTATCTTTTTGAATTCTCCCGACTACACTATATCGGAGAAGTTTGCACTTATTAAGGATTATATTGATGGGTTGCCCCTTACCGTTGCACATGATGATTTCGATAAATATAATATGCATGTGCTTGCTGCTCCTACTTTCAATTATTATGAGAGAGGAACTATATCTCCACCTCTCTATGTTTCCAACATGATAAAATTGCAAGAAACTGTTTATACTATGCATTTGCCTTTACTAGGTGTGCATGAATTGTTCTTTTATGACATGCCAATGCATAGGAAGAGAGTTAGACTTCGTCATTACATGATATATGTTACTTTGTGCTCACTACTAAATTACAAATCATTGTTAATTAAAATTGGCTTTGATATACCTTGGGATCAGGGTGGATTCACTACTTGAGAACCATATGCCTAGCTTAATGGATTTAAAGAAAGTGCTGCCAGGGAGACAACCCGGAAGTTTAGCGAGTCATTTATTTCTTTTGAGTGCTTTCATATAGTTTAAAAACAACAATAATAAAGAGGGGAACCCAAAACTTTTCAAAAAGGAAAGTGAAAGTGAGAAAGACAAGCACTGTTGAAGTGGGAGAGCTCCTTGAACTTTGTTCATGCTCACGGCAACTTCGTGAATCTTGATTATAGAAACTTTAAAAAAAAATTATCCCCTTGTACAATTCCATTGTATTATAAAAATAATGTGCCAAGGTTTGCCTTTAGGATGTTTACATTTGCTTGATGGTTTGTACGGTGCAGGACAGAAACTTTGGCTGTAGTGCGCGATTTTACATTTTTAGCTGGAACGTCAAATGGTTCTGATTCTTTTTTCACTGTCTTCCTATACAAATTGTTTATGTTTCCTAATTTTGGTAGAATTTTTCAAGTATCAGAGGTATGGTGAATGTTCAGATTGCTACAGACTGTTCTGTTTTAGACAGATTCTGTTTTTGATGCGTAGGTTGCTTGTTTTGATGAAACTATCAACTTATATCAGTGGATTAAGCCATGGAAAAGTTATATTACAGTAGACACAATGCAAAAAAATATGAATTGGTTTGCAACAGTACTTAGAGTAGTGATTTGCTTTATTATACTAACGGATCTTACCGAGTTTTCTGTTGAAGTTTTGTGTGGATGAAGTGTTCGATGATTGAGAAGGTCTCGATGTGAGAAGAAGGAAGAGAGGCAAGAGCTCAAGCTTGGGGATGCCCGAGGCACCCCAAGTAAATATTCAAGGAGACTCAAGCGTCTAAGCTTGGGGATGCTGGGGAGGCATCCCCTCTTTCTTCAACAAATATCGGTATGTTTTCGGATTCGTTTCGTTCATGCGATATGTGCAAGTCTTGGAGCGTCTTTTGCATTTAGGTTTTTATTTTTTTATGCATCATGCTGGTATGAGATGGTCCTTGGTTGATTTATAGAATGCTCATTGCACTTCACTTATATCTTTTGAGTATGGCTTTATAGAATGCTTCATGTGCTTCACTTATATCATTTGAAGTTTGGATTGCCTGTTTCTCTTCACTTAGACAACCGCCATTTGTAGAATGCTCTTTTGCTTCACTTATACTTGTTAGAGCACGGGAATATCTTTTGTAGAAATAATTAAACTCTCTTGCTTCACTTATATCTATTTAGAGAGATGACAGGAACTGGTCATTCACATGGTTAGTCATAAAATCCTACATAAAACTTGTAGATCACTGAATATGATATGTTCGATTCCTTGCAATAGTTTTGCGATATAAAGATGGTGATATTAGAGTCATGCTAGTCGAGTAATTGTGAAATTGAGAAATACTTGTGTTGAGGTTTGCAAGTCCCGTAGCATGCACGTATGGTGAACCGTTATGTAACGAAGTCGGAGCATGAGGTGTTTATTGATTGTCTTCCTTATGAGTGGCGGTCGGGGACGAGCGATGGTCTTTTCCTACCAATCTATCCCCCTAGGAGCATGCGTGTAGTACTTTGTTTTGATGACTAATAGATTTTTGCAATAAGTATGTGAGTTCTTTATGACTAATGTTGAGTCCATGGATTATACGCACTCTCACCCTTCCATCATTGCTAGCCTCTTCGGTACCGTGCATTGCCCTTTCTCACCTCGAGAGTTGGTGCAAACTTCGTCGGTGCATCCAAACCCTGTGATACGATACGCTCTATCACACATAAACCTCCTTATATGTTGCTCAAAACAGCCACTATACCTACCTATCATGTCATTTCCATAGCCATTCCGAGTATATTGCCATGCAACTTTCATCATCATCATATACATGACTTGAGCATTTATTGTCATATTGCTTTGCATGATCATAAGATAGCTAGCATGATGTTTTCATGGCTTGTCCATTTTTTGATGTCGTTGCCATGCTAGATCATTGCACATCCCTGTACACCGCCGGAGGCATTCATATAGAGTCATATCTTTGTTCTAGTATCGAGTTGTAATCATTGAGTTGTAAATAAATAGAAGTGTGATGATCATCATTAATAGAGCATTGTCCCAAAAAAAGAGAAAGGCCAAATAAAAAAAGGAAGGCCAAAAAAAGGCCAAATAAAAAAAAGAAAGGCCAAATAAAAAAATAAAAAAGGGGGACAATGCTACTATCCTTTTTCCACACTTGTGCTTCAAAGTAGCACCATGATCTTTATGATAGAGAGTCTCTTGTTTTGTCACTTTCATATACTAGTGGGAATTTTTCATTATAGAACTTGGCTTGTATATTCCAACAATGGGCCTCCTCAAGTGCCCTAGGTCTTCGTGAGCAAGCAAGTTGGATGCACACCCACTAGTTTCTTTTGTTGAGCTTTCATACATTTATAGCTCTAGTGCATCTGTTGCATGGCAATCCCTACTCCTTGCATTAACATCAATCGGTGGGCATCTCCATAGCCCATTGATTAGCCTCGTTGATGTGAGACTTTCTCCTCTTTTTGTCTTCCCCACATAACCCCCATCATAATATTCTATTCCACCTATAGTGTTATGTCCATGACTCACGCTCATGTATTGCGTGAAAGTTGAAAAGGTTTGAGAAACGTCAAAGTTGAATAGGGTGTCAGGCACACCCCTGACCCTCGTGGCCACCCCGTAAGGCGGTTGGATCCCTTCTTTCGCCGCAAGAAAGCTAATTTCCGGATAGAGATCGTGTTAAAATTTCAGCCCGATCGGAGGTACGGATCTCCAGGAATATAAGAAATGGTGAAAGGGAAGAATCTGGGAACGCAGAAACAGAGAGAGACAGAGAGACAGATCCAATCTCGGAGGGGCTCTCGCCCCTCCCATGCCATGGAGGCCATGGACCAGAGGGGAAACCCTTCTCCCATCTAGGGAGGAGGTCAAGGAAGAAGAAGAAGGAGAGGGTCTCTCTCCCCCTCGCTTCCGGTGGCACCGGAGTACCACCGCGGGCCATCATCATCACTGCGATCTACACCAACACCTCCGCCATCTTCACCAACATCTCCATCACCTTCCCCCCTCTATCTACAGTGGTCCACTCTCCCGCAACCCGCTGTACCCTCTACTTGAACATGGTGCTTTATGCTTCATATTATTATCCAATGATGTGTTGCCATCCTATGATGTCTGAGTAGATTTTCGTTGTCCTATCGGTGGTTGATGCTATGATTGATTTAATTTGCTTGTGGTTATGTTGCTATCCTTTGGTGCCCATCATATGATTGCATGCATGGATCACACCATAAGGTTAGTTGTATGTTGATAGGACTATGTATTGGAGGGCAAGAGTGACAGAAGCTTCAACCTAGAATAGAAATTGATGCATACGAGATTGAAGGGGGACCAATATATCTTAATGCTATGGTTGGGTTTTACCTTAATGAACATTAGTAGTTGCGGATGCTTGCTAATAGTTCCACTCATAAGTGCATAGAATTCCAAGTCAGGGATGACATGCTAGCAGTGGCCTCTCCCACATAATACTTGCTATCGGTCTAGTAAATTACTCAATTGCTTAGGGGCAATTTCGCAACTCCTACCACCACTTTCCCACACTTGCTATATTTACTTTATTGTTTCTTTTATCTAAACAGCCCCTACTTTTCATTTACGTAATCTTTATTATCTTGCAAACCTATCCAACAACACCTACAATGTACTTCTAGTTTCATACTTGTTCTAGGTAAAGTGAACATCAAGCGTGCGTAGAGTTGTATCGGTGGTCGATAGAACACGAGGGAATATTTGTTCTACCTTTAGCTCCTTTTTGGGTTCGACACTCTTACTTATCGAAAACTGTTGCGATCCCCTATACTTGTGGGTCATCAGGGTCCATACTTTCACTAGTGCAATCTCTCAACAGTGCTAATATAATTGCATCATATAACCGTCCCTCAACGTGCAACAAGTAATCACTCCAAAGTTCCTATCTAACAGAGAACATAAGACGGAATTGTTTGTAGGGTACAAAACCACCTCAAAGCTATTCTTTCCGATCAATCTATCCTAGGATTCGTACTAAAATAACACGAAGCTATTCTTTCCGATCGATCTAACCTAGAGTTTGTACTAAAATAACACCAAAGCAAATTCAGATTCATAATATTCAATCCAACACAAAGAACTTCAAAGAATGCCCCAAGATTTCTATCGGAGAAACAAAGACAAGAACATGCATCAACCCCTATGCATAGATTACCCCAATGTCACCTCCGGAACCCACGAGTTGAGTGCCAAAACATATATCAAGTGAATCAATATGATACCCTATTGTCACCATGAGTATTCAATTGCAAGTCATATATCAAATGTTCTCAAATCCATAAAAGTATTCAATCCGATAAAAACGAAATCTCAAAGGGAATAACTCAATTCATCACAACAAGATATAGAGGGGAAAACACCATATGATCCAACTATATTAACAAAGCCCGCGATACATCAAGATTGTGACATGTCAAGAGCATGAGAGAGAGAGACATAGATTAAACACATAGCTACTGGCACAAACCCTTAGCCCCGAGGGTGGACTACTCCCTCCTCATCGTGGTGGCTGTCGGGATGATGAAGATGACCACCGGAGATTATCCCCCCTCAAGCGGGGTGACGGAAAGGGTCTAGATTGGTTTTTGGTGGCTACAGAGCCTTGCGGTGGCAGAACTTCTATCTAGGTTAACCCCTAGGGTTTCTGGAATTTCTGGGAAATCATAGGGTAAAGAGGGGGTGCAGGAGGCCACCGAGGTGGGCACAACCCACCTGGGCGCGCTTGGGCCCCCAGGCGCGCCCTCGTGGGTTTTGCCCCCTCAAGTCACCCCCAGGTGCTTCTTTGGCCCATCCTGGGTGTTCTGGTCCATAAAAAATCTCCAAAAAGTTTCATGGTGTTTGGACTCTGTTTGATACTGGTTTCCTACGATGTAAAAAACAAGCAAAAAACAGCAACTGGCACTAGGCACTGGGTTAATAGGTTAGTCCCAAAAACTGATATAAAGTTGCTATGAAATGATTGTAAAACATCCAAGAATGATAATAAAACAGTATGAATACTTCATAAATTATAGATATGTTGGAGACGTATCAGCTATCCCCAAGCTTAGTTCCTACTCGTCCTCGAGTAGGTAAATAATAAAAGAAATAATTTATGATGTGTGAATGCTAGCAAAGTGCATAAGTTTGATCAATGATAATTTCAATCACTTTTCCTAGCATCATAACATCAATTTTTTTTCTTCTAAAACTTCTCATGTTAAAATAGCAACCAATTCACATATTCAGGTTCAAACGATGAATTCTCTTGAAACTCAACAACCTATGTTCTCAGTCACCAAGCAATTGTAATTCAACTTATTCAATAGAGTTTAAGTAAGAGCTCCACATACTCAACCATCATATAGTCTTCTATGATTGCTAACACTCACCACATACACATGAGCAAAACGTTTCAACCAGACACATAGAATGATAGGGGCTTATAATTTCGCCTCCCAACGTATTCACCTCAAGGGTGATGTCAACAATAATAACTCATGCTACCCATATCCAACTGGATATATGTGCCTAGATCTTTCCTCACCACATGATGCTTGCCAAAAGAGAAAAATAAAAAAGAATAGAGAGAAAAACTTTGACTCTTACATAAAAGTAAATACGTAAAAGTAAAAGATAGGCCCTTCGCAAAGGGAAGCAGAGGTTGCCATGCACTTATTTGTTTGTATGCTCACCCCCTTAGTGCAAAAGAACTTCACTTTATATTTCCCCTTACGATAGCAACCTTTATTATGCAGTCTGTCGCTTTTATTCTTTGCCATCACAAGTTCGTACAATGCTCAATTTTCTCTTACACTAAATGATCTCACACTTTAGAAGCAAGTTTATTGCCTTATTCCACCGATGACAACTTACTTGAGGGATCTTGCTCAATCCCTAGGTAGGTATGGTGGACTCTTTAAAATAAGTTTTGGGTTTAAGGGGTTTTGGATGAACAAGTAGTATCTCTACTTGGTACGGAATTTTTGGCTAGCAAAGATGGGGGGCAAGCACCACATGTTGAAGGATCTATGACAATATAACTTCTATGTGAATATGAACAAACATGAACCATTACGTTGTCTTCCTTGTCCAACGTCAGCAATTTTGGCATATAATATTTTGATGGGGGCTCACAATCACAAAAGATTTCCAAGATAGTGTATTTGCATGTGAAAGTTCTCTTGCTTATACTAATTATTCATGAATTGCTTGTATGACCAATATTGTGATTGTCAAGCCTCAAAAGGTTTCACTTTCTAAACCCAATGTGAAGCTACCACTAGGCATGATATGATTTCAACTTCATGACATTTAATTTATTCAATAATTTACTCATAGGATATAAGTGAAGCACAAGAGTGACAACCTACTCCAAAAAGATATAAATGAAGATCGTGAGCATAATATTTTTTCTTTGAAATTAATTGAAGTGAAGCAAGAGAGCAATTACATAGAAAAGAGCTTCGTTGACGGGATGTGAATGTCGCTTACTTAGCCTCCCTGGCAAATATTTGTGGACTCTATTTTATTTAGAAACTTTAATATCTAAGTGTTTTATTAAAACAGCAAGCAAAACAAAAATAAAATGACATTCCAACAATAGCACAACTCATGTGGAGAAGAAGAAAACTTAGGCTCAGCCAATACTAACCGATAGTTGTTGATGTAGAAAGGTGGGATGCCTACCGGGCCATCCCTAAGCTTAGATGATTGAGACTTATTGAAATATTATCTTGGGATTCCTTGGTCATCCCCAAGCTTGAGCTTTTTTGTCTCATTATTTTTTCTCATATCACGGTTTTCTTAAATCTCAAAAGCTTCATCCACACAAAACTCAACAAGAACTCGTGAGATAAGTTAGTATAAACCAATGCAAAAACCTTATCATTCTCTACTGTAGCAACTCACTAAAATTATTATTAAACATTGCATACTAAATGCCTCTGCATATTTAATACTCCTATCCTCGAATAGGATCATTAAACAAGCAAACATATGCAAACATAATAGCAGTATGCCAAAACAGTACAGTCTGTAAAGAATGCAAGAGTACCAATACTTCTTAGACTGCAAAGATTATGAAAATTTATCACACTGTAGAAATTTTATCAGAGCTTATTTTGCAAAAAGTTTCAACATTTTATCACATTGTGAATTTTCTAGGGAATTTTTGCAACAACGGTAAACTTTCTGTTTTCAAACAGCAACATCTATACTTGCACAATAAGCATGGCAAAGGCTATCATTGCCACTTTTATTGAAATAAAAGATGCAAAAAATTATTATAAATAAAATCAAGCAAATTCTAACAAAATAAAATGATGCTCCAAGTAAAACTCATATCATGTGACGAATGAAGACATAGCTCCAAGTGAGGTTACCGATAATGTTGAAGACGAAAGAGGGGATGCCTTCTGGGGCATCCCCAAGCTTAGTTTCTTGGATCTTCCTTGAATATTACCTTGGGGGTGCCTTGGGCATCCCCAAGCTTAGGTTCTTGTCACTCATTATTCTCCTGATATCGACATCTCACCCAAAACTTGAAAACTCCAATCACACAAAACTTAACGAAACTTTGTGAGATATGTTAGTATGATAAAGAGCAAACCATTTCACTTTTGGAAATGTCGAAGACAAGATTCATAATTGTTCTAAAACAATGCCTACTGTAGAGTATCATTTCCACAATTTATATTGAGCAATATAAGACATGGAAACTAGAAAACAAGCAAACTATGCATTGAAAACAGAATCTGTCAAAAACAGAACAGTCTGTAGTAATCTGTACTCCAACCATACTTCTGCTACTCCAAAACTTCTGAAAAAAATAGGAAAACCTAGGAAATTTGTATATTAATCTTCTTCAAAAAGAATCATCAATTTATCACGCTTCTGTTAAAAATGAGAATTGTTTTCCAGGGCACAAAAGTTTCTGTTTTTCAGCAAGATCAAATCAACTATCACCGTAAGCCATCCCAAAGGTCTTACTTGGCTCTTTATTGAAACAAAAGCAATAAAACATGATTACTGCAGTAGCCTAATCATGTTAGCACACAAAAAAGTATGGGTAAATATTGCGTTGTCTCCCAACAAGCGCTTTTCTTTAATGCCTTTTTAGCTAGGCATCATAATTTTAATGATGCTCGCATGAAAGATAAGAATTGAAACATAACGGGAGCATCATGAAGCATATGACTAGCACATTTAAGTCTAACCCACTTCCTATGCATAGGGCTTTTGTGAGAAAACAACTTATGGGCAAAAGAATCAACTATCATAGGAAGGCAAAACAAGCATAACTTCAAAACTTTCAACACATAGAGAGGAACCTTGATATTATCACAATACAAACAAGCATATGTTCCTCCCTCATAATAATTTTCAGTACCATCATGAATGAACTCAACAATATAACTATCACATAAAGCATTCTTTTCATGATTCACATGCATAAAAATTTATGACTCTCCACATAAGCAAATTTCTTCTCATCAATAGTAGTGGGAGCAAACTCAACAAAATAGCTATCATGTGATTGAAAATTAAAATCATGATGACAAGTTTCATGGTTATCATTATTCTTTATAGCATACATGTCATCACCATAATCATCATAGATAGCAACTTTGTTGTCATAATCAATTGAAAGCTCTTCCAAAATAGTGGATTCATCACTAAATAAAGTCATGACCTCTCCAAATCTACTTTTATCATTATAATCATCATAAATAGGAGGAACGCAATCATCATAATAAATTTTCTCATTAGAACTTGGGGGACAAAAATATCATATTCATCAAATATAGCATCCCCAAGCTTATGGCTTTGCATATCATTAGCATCATAGATATTCAAAAAAATTCATACTAACACCATCGCAATCATGATCGCCATTCAAATATTTTGTGCCAAACATTTTATTGACTTCTTCTTCTAACAATTGAGCACAATTTTCTGAACCATCATTTTCAAGAAAGATATTATAAAGATGATCAATAATATGATGCAACCTCAATTCCATTTTTATGTAGTTTTCTTTTATAAACCAAAATAGTGATAAACAAGAAACTAAAAGATCCAATTGAAAGATCTAAAGATATACCTTCAAGCACTCACCTCCCCGGCAACGGCACCAGAAAAGAGCTTGATGTCTACTACGCAACTTTATTCTTGTAGACACGTGTTGGCCTCCAAGCGCAGAGTTTTGTAGGATAGTTGCAATTTTCCCTCAAGTGGATGACCTAAGGTTTATCAATCTGTGAGAGGTGTAGGATGCAGATGGTCTCTCTGAAACGACCCTGCAACCAAATATAAGAAATCTCTTGTGTCCACAACACACCCAATACAATGGCAAATTGTATAGGTGCACTAGTTCGGTGAAGAGATGGTGATAAAAGTGTAATATTTATTGTAGAAATATATTTTTATAATCTGACTAAATAAAAACAGAAAGGTATCAAATAGTAAACGGGCTTAAAAATGGTATATAATAGTGCAATCACTAGTGCAATCTCTCAACAGTGCTAATATAATTGGATCATACTACCGTCCCTCAACGTGCAACGAAGAAACACTCCAAAGTTCCTATCTAACGGAGAACATAAGACAGAATTGTTTGTAGGGCACGAAACTACCTCAAAGCTATTCTTTTCGATCAATCTATCCTAGAGTTCGTACTAAAATGACACGAAGCTATTCTTTCCGACTGATCTAACCAAGAGTTTGTACTAAAATAACACCAAAGCAAATTCAGATTCATAATATTCAATCCAACACAAAGAACTCAAACAGTGCCCCAAGATTTGTACCGGAGAAACAAAGACAAGAACGTGCATCAACCCATATGCATAGATTACCCCAATGTCACCTCGGGAATCCGCGAGTTGAGTGCCAAAACATATATCAAGTAAATAATACGATACCCCACTATCACCATGAGTATTCAATTGCAAGACATATATCAAGTGTTCTCAAATCCATAAAAGTATTCAATCCGATAACAGCGAAATCTCAAAGGGAAAAACTCAATTCATCCCAACAAGATAGAGAGGGGAAAACACCATATGATCCGACTATATTAACAAAGCTCGCGATACATCAAGATCATGACATATCAAGAACACGAGAGAGAGAGAGAGAGAGAGAGATTAAACACATAGCTACTGGTGCAAACCCTCAACCCCGAGGGTGGACTAATCCCTCCTCATCATGGTGGCCGCCGGGAAGATGAAGATGGCCATCGGAGATGATCCCCCCTCTGGCAGGGTGCCGGAAAGGGAGAGGGAGTCCTGGACTATATCTTTGGCCGGACTCTTGGACTATGAAGATACAATATTGAAGACTTCATCCCGTGTCCGGAAGGGACTTTCCTTGGCGTGGAAGGCAAGCTTGGCGATACGGATATGTAGATCTCCTACCATTGTAACCGACTCTGTGTAACCCTAGCCCTCTCTGGTGTCTATATAAACCAGAGGGTTTTTGTCCGTAGGACGAAGAACAACAATCATACCATAGGCTAGCTTCTAGGGTTTAGCCTCTTTGATCTCGTGGTAGATCTACTCTTGTACTACCCATATCATCAATATCAATCAAGTAGGACGTAGGGTTTTACCTCCATCAAGAGGGCCCGAACCTGGGTAAAACATTGTGTCCCCTGCCTCCTGTTACCATCCGGCCTAGACGCACAGTTCAGGACCCCCTACCCGAGATCCGCCGGTTTTGACACCGACATTGGTGCTTTCATTGAGAGTTCCTCTGTGTCGTCACTTTTAGGCCCGATGGCTTCTCCGATCATCAACAGCGATGCGATCCAGGGTGAGACCTTTCTCCCCGGATAGATCTTCGTATTCGGCGGCTTTGCATTGCGGGCCAATTCGCTTGGTCATCTGGAGCAGATCGAAAGCTACGCCCCTGGCCATCAGGTCAGATTTGGAAGTTTGAACTACACGGCCGACATCCGCGGAGACTTGATCTTCGATGGATTCGAGCCACAGCCGAGCGCGCCGCATTGTCACGATGGACATGATCTAGCTCTGTCGTCAAACAGTGCCCTGGAGGCCGCACCTGTGTCCACTCCGACCCCTAGCTCGGAGCCGATCACACCAATCGAGGATGGGTGGTTAGACACCGCCTCGGGGCCTGCAATCTCTACGGCGATCGAGCCAAACACTAGCCCTATTCTCTGTGAAGCCCATGACTCCAAGGAGCCGGACTCCTCTCCTGACTCCGAGCCCTCCGCGCCCCTACCGATCAAACCCGATTGGGCGCCGATCATGGAGTTCACCGCTGCGGACATCTTTCAGCACTCGCCCTTCGGCGATATTTTGAATTCACTAAAGTCTCTCTCTTTATCAGGAGAGCCCTATCCGGACTATGGTCAGCAAGGTTGGGATGCCGATGATGAAGAAATTCAAAGCCCACCCACCGCCCACTTCGTAGCCACTTTTGATGATTTAACCGACATGCTCGACTTCGACTCCGAAGACATCGACGGTATGGACGCCGATGCAGGAGACGATCAAGAACCAGCGCCGATAGGGCACTGGAAAGCCACCTCGTCATATGATATATACATGGTGGACACCCCAAAAGAAGGCAATGGCCATGGAACAGTGGAGGATGACCCCTCCAAGAAGCAGCCTAAGCGCCGGCGTCAGCGGCGCCGCTCTAAATCCCGCCGAAGCAAAAATGGTGATTCTGGCACGGGAGATAATAACACCCCGGACAGTGCCGAAGACAACCACCTCCAGCAAGATTCAGCACAGGAGGATGGAGAAGCCAGCCCTCATGAGAGAGCGGCAGACAGAGAGGTCGAGGACGATAATTATATGCCTCCCTCCGAAGACGAGGCAAGCCTCGACGATGACAAATTTGTCGTGCCAGAGGATCCCGTCGAACAAGAGCGTTTCAAATGCAGGCTTATGGCCACGGCGAGCAGCCTCAAGAAAAAACAGCAACAGCTTAGAGCTGATCAAGATTTGCTAGCCGACAGATGGACTGAAGTCCTTGCGGCCGAAGAGTATGAACTCGAACGCCCCTCCAAGAGCTACCCAAAGCGCAGGCTGCTACCCCAATTAGAGGAGGAAGCACCTAAACCTACATCACCAGCACATGATGCGGCCGACCGGCCACCCATGGCCGCGACAGAGAGGCCTCTCGGCCCTCCACTCAAGCCGCACCCCGGCGCCGCTTAAAAAATACCAAGGAATGGGAAAACGCGCCAGACCTGCGAGATATATTGGAAGACAAGGCAAGGCAAACAAGATCGATCTACGGATGGCGTGGGTGCCCCACGTCACGAGACGGTACTCGTCACGCCGGATACAGTAAATCTGGCCGGGCCGAACACAGTAGACAAAGCTCGTTTGAGCTGCGTCATGATATAGCCCAATACAGAGGCGCCACACACCCACTATGCTTCACAGATGAAGTAATGGATCATCAAATCCCCGAGGGTTTCAAACTCGTGAACATCGAATCATACGATGGCACAACAGATCCTGCGGTATGGATCGAGGACTATCTCCTTCATATCCACATGGCCCGCGGTGATGACCTACACGCCATCAAATACCTCCCACTCAAGCTTAAAGGACCAGCTCGACATTGGCTTAACAGCTTGCCAACAGAATCAATTGGTTGTTGGGAGGACCTGGAAGCCGCATTCCTCGACAATTTCCAGGGCACTTATGTGTGACCACCAGACGCCGATGACCTAAGCCACATAATTCAGTAGCCAAAGGAATCGGCGAGACAATTCTGGACACGATTCCCAACCAAGAAAAATCCAAGCGTCGATTGTCCGGACGCAGAGGCCCTATCAGCCTTCAAGCATAACATCCGCGACGAGTGGCTTGCACGGCACCTAGGACAGGAAAAGCCGAAATCTATGGCAGCCATCACGACACTTATGACCCGCTTTTGCGCGGGAGAAGACAGCTGGCTAGCTCGCAGCAATAACATGACCAAGAGCCCTGGTAATTCGGACACCAAGGACAACAATGGCAGGTCGCGTCGCAACAAGCAAAAGCGCCGCATTAACGGCGACAATGCTGAGGATACGTCAGTTAATGCCGGATTCAGAGGCTCTAAACCCGGTCAGCGGAAAAAGCCATTCAAAAGAAATACTCCGGGCCCGTCCAGTTTGGACCGAATACTCGACCGCTCATGCCAGATACATGGCACCCCCGAAAAACTAGCCAATCACACCAACAGGGATTGTTGGGTGTTCAAGCAGGCAGACAAGTTAAATGCCGAAACCAGAGACAAGGGGCTGCGTAGCGATGACGAGGAGGAGCCCGGGCCGCCGAACAACAGTGGACAGAAAGGTTTTCCCCCACAAGTGTGGATGGTGAACATGATATACGCGACCCACGTCCCCAAGAGGGAGCGGAAGCGTGCGCTAAGGGACGTATACGCAATGGAGCCAGTCGCCCCAAAGTTCAACCCACGGTCTTCCTGCCCGATCACTTTTGATTGAAGGTACCACCCCACTAGCATCCATCATGGCGGATTCGCTGCATTGGTTCTAGACCCAATTATTGATGGATTTCACCTCACTAGAGTCCTTATGGACGGCGTCAGCAGCCTGAACCTGCTTTACCAGGATACAGTGTGGAAAATGGGCATCGATCCCTCGAGGATTAAACCCACTAAAACGACCTTTAAAGGCGTCATACCAGGTGTAGAGGCCAACTGTACAGGCTCAGTTACACTTGAAGTGGTCTTCGGATCTCCGGATAATTTCCAAAGCGAGGAGTTAATCTTCGACATAGTCCCGTTCCGCAGTGGCTATCATGCACTGCTCAGGCGAACCGCATTTGCTAAGTTCAATGCGGTGCCGCACTACGCATACCTCAAGCTCAAGATGCCAGGCCCTCGAGGAGTCATCACGGGCAATGGAAACACCGAACGCTCTCTTCGAACAGAGGAGCATACGGCGGCTATCGCAGCGGAAGTACAAAGCAGCCTCTCAAGGCAATTCTCCAGTCCGACCATTAGACGTCTGGACGCCGTCAAGCGCGCCCGGAGTAACCTACAACAAGACCGAATGGCACGTTCTGAGCAAGCGTAGCAACGCGGCCCCAACCCCAGCCCTCGCGAACTTGCAAAACCAGTGTTGCGCGTACATAACTACGCTCTAGAAATACCATGGGCAAAGGGGGAGGGGCACCATCACGGCACGCCCGAAGCACGGCTTAAACCGCACTAGGGGCTGCCGACTTCTTCATTTTCTCTTACTTTCAGGACTCCACTCTTCGGAAGGCCTGTCCGGCAGTGCAATTGCCGCACAAACGATACAACAACCAGGGGAGCAGAAAGCTACACCACACTATGGAACTCTAAGGTGGTCTCTATAACGAGCAGTATACCTGTTTCACTTACCATTCCGCAGCTCGCCCCTGGAAAGGACATGTTAAATAGTCCCATCTTTTGCTTATGGCACTATCTGTATCGTTCTGCTTTGATCGCAGCTTTTTTAAATAAACAATGCATAACTTCCGTGTATTATTGCATTACTCTTTTTTATGAATATATGTTCATTAATGACATGTTGCACCCGTACACTTTGGTACGGCCAATACGCCAGGGGCTTAAGTACCCCACAATACGGTGTGAGAAGTCCGAACACTTTCACAAGTGCGGCACCCCGAACTTATAGCATTATATACATCGGCTCTCAATCATGTCTTGGGTCAATAGTTGGGTTTGCCCGACTCCTATGTTTTGGTACCTTACGTTTCGTTATATCAGCTAAGGTAGCACTAGGAGAACTACTGCGATTGTGCCCCAGTTGAGATGGGCTAAGCACCTCAGTAGAGAAAGCTAAAACTGACCGTCATGATGAGGCGAGAGCTGGTCGCTATTCGAGAGGTTTTCGAGTCCCTAAAGACTTATGCCGCTTAGAGCGAGGAGTCGGATTTGTCTGGCCTAGGCGTGGATAGCGCCCCAAACTCGGTCTTCCGAACACTAGGGGCTTCGCCAAAATTTAAAATTATAGAATTCTATGGCTAAGTGAGAGTGTTCAAGCATTATAGTCCGATTGCCTTGTTCGTTGTGTTGAGCGCCTCCCTCGAAGGACCCAAGAATGAGAAAAAGAGCGCTCATGTTTATCCCGAACACCCCAACACTCGTGGCATGGGGGCAGAAGCCAACGACTCGCCATCTCTCAAATTTGATAAACGGCCACACAGAAGGTAATATTTTAAATTCAAAAGCGTTGCTTAGCGCATATGAACAAGTTTTCAGCGTACATGATCACAAATGCGAGTTTACTCAAAAATTACATCTTTGGAGCATTCATCCGCTATAAGGCGGGCACCCTTCAGGACGCCCTCATAATACGCTTCCGGGACACGATGCTCCTTGCCCGGCGGCGGCCCGTCCTTCACCAGCTTCTCCGCATCCATCTTGCCCTAGTGCACTTTAGCATGGGCAAGCGCCCTACGAGCACCTTCTATGCAGACGGAGCACTTGATTACTTCAAGCCGTGGATAGGCATCCACCAGCCGCCTCACCAGCCCGAAGTAGCTACCAGGCAGAGCCTCTCTAGGCCAAAGCCGAACTATGAGGCCCTTTATGGCCTGTTCGGCCACCTTGTGGAGCTCGACCATTTGCTTCAGCTGGTCGCTCAAAGGCAACAGGTGTCCGGCCTCAGCATACTGAGACCAGAACACCTTCTCCGTCGAGCTCCCCTCCTCGGCTCGGTAGTAGGCGGCGGCATCAGACGCACTGCGAGGCAAATCTGCGAATGCTCCTGGAGAGCTCCGGACTCGGGTAAGTAACAAGTAATTCACTTTCACGTGCTTGCTTTGCATAATGAATGCCTTACCCGCCGCTATCTTCTTCATCACTTCAATTTCTTGGAGGGCTTTCTGGGCTTCGGCCTTGGCAGACTTCGCGCTTTCGAGGGCTACCGCAAGCTCGGACGCTTGCGTCTTTGAGTCAAGCTCCAAACTCTCGTGTTTTTTCACGAGAGCCTGGAGCTTTTCTGCACCTCCTCCACCCGCGCCTCCTGCTTCCCTCTCTCTGTGCACTCTGTGGCCGCTCTGTTTTCAGCCTTGGACAGCGCTTTCTTAAGGGTTGCCACCTCGGTCGTGGCCCCTATAATAGCACATTGATCCTGTCACTTTTTGCAACCACATCTTCTCTATATACTTGCGCAAGGTATTACTTACCTTCCTTCTCCTCGAGTTGCCTCTTGGCATGGCCGAGCTTGTTCTTGGACTGCGCGAGGTTTTGCTTCAGCGTATCCACCTCCGCAGTTAGTGCGGCGGAGGCCAGCAGCGAAGCCTGCATACGCATATTGACTTAATTATGTTAGACTCATGCCAATGTTATTAGATCCTCTATTCGGCTTTTCTTTCCGACCGCCGAACAGTGCATCAGGGGCTACTGTCTATGCGGTAATATTTTTACATATTCTTTACTTACCTCAAAGCCTGTTAGAAGGCTAGCACAGGCTTCAGTCAGTCCGCTCTTGGCGGACTGAACCTTCTGGATCACCGCACTCATAATAGTGTGGTGCTCCTCGTCGATGGAGGCGCCGTTAAGCACCTCCAGCAAATTGTCCGGTGCCTCCTGTTGGACGGAGGTCACCGGCTCGGTAGGCTTGCTCCTCTTGGAAGGAGGCTGCCTACCGGAGTCCAGAACCGTTGAAGGTTCCGGCGCGGTGTCCGGCTCAAGGCCGGACTTGGAGCCCTTCGGGGTTCTATTCCCTTTACGCCTGGAGTCCGGGAGGTAGCCTTGTGGCGCCTCCAGGACCACCTCCTCCTGGCTTGGAACCTGTTGGGACGCCACCTCAGCGTCATCCGTAGGGTGGGGGGAGGTAGCCGTCGGAAGCGAATTCACATCCGACGACTCCAGGGAGCCGCTCGACGAATCGTTGAGCCCGGCCTTGGGCGGACTGCATAGTAATATTCGGCGTAAGAAGGAGCTATGCAAGAAAGGAACACTATGAATTGCTCTGGTGTCCGAATACTTACGATCTCGTCAGGGGCTTGGCCCTGTGGGGCCACTCCTCTTCGTCGTCAGTGGCGTTGGTGGAGTAGTCCGGAGGAAGGGTCTTCCCCTTCTTGGACCCTTCGGCCTCCCCAGTTGGGGCGGCCTTCCTTTTCTTCCCTCCCCCCGCTGGAGGGGGAGAGGTCTCTTCTTCCTCCTCCTCGTCTTCACGGGAGGAGTGCGTCTTGGAGTCGTCGGATGATGAACCCGACACCTCCAGGCATCGGGCACTCTTTCAAGTCCTCGTGGCCTTCTTCTTGGCCTTCTTCTCCAGCACCACATAGGGTGCCTGAACCAGCAGCTTCGCCAAGCGAGCGTCCGCTGGGCCTTCGGGCAAAGGAGCTCGACAGTTCATCTGTCCGGACGTCTCCTGCCAAACCTGTCAATGGTAAGGGAGCTTAGATCCCGCATGGAGTCAAACTATGAAAAACTAATACCGTGTAAAAGGTAAAAACGGCTTACCTCACTAGCGTGACGCTGCGTGTTGAATCCGCGATCCTCGGTAGCAGATGCGGGGGCCTCGGCATGCTTGAAAAGCACCTTCCAGGCATCTTTGTATGTCGTGTCGAAGAGCCTACTCAGAGTTCGGAGCTATGCCCGGTCGAACTCCCATAGGTTGAAAGCCCGTTGTTGACACGGGAGGATCTGGTGGATGAGCATAACCTGGACTACATTGACAAGTTTGAGCTTCTTGTCCACCAGGGTTTGGACACATGTTTGGAGTCCGGTCAGCTCTCCTTTTTTGCCCCATGATAGGCCCGTCTCTTTCTAGGAGGTGAGCCGTGTAGGGGGTCCAGATCGGAACTCGGGGGCTGCGACCCATTCAGGGTCGCGCAGCTCGGTGATGTAAAACCACCCCGATTGCCACCCCTTTAGGGTCTCCACGAAGGAGCCCTCGAGCCATAGGACATTGGGCATCTTGCCCACCATGGCGCCCCCGCACTCTGCCTGGGTGCCGCGCACCACCTTCGGCTTGACATTGAAAGTCTTGAGCCATAGACCGAAATGGGGGCGGATGCGGAGGAAGGCCTACGATAAACGCAGAGATGTTGAGGACAAAGTTCGGGGCCAGATCATGGAAATCCAGGCCATAGTAGAACATGAGCCCCCGGATAAATGGGTGGAGAGGGAAGCCTAGTCCATGGAGGAAATGGGGGAGGAACACCACCCTCTCATTGGGCCTAGGGGTGGGGATGAGCTGCCCCTCTTCGGGAAGCCGGTGCGCAATGTCATTAGACAAGTATCCGGCCTTCCTCGGTTTTTTGATGTGTCCTTCCGTGATGGAGGAGACCATCCACTTGCCTCCTGCTCGGACATGACTGGAGAAGGTTGAGGTGGGGTGTGCGGACTTGGGTGCTGGAGCTCGAGTGCGCGGAAATGGATAGGCAAAGGAGGAAGAAGGCGTGGATTAAAAGGTGGATCCTTATCCCCTTATATGGGCGGACGCGACTATGCGTCCCCACCAGCCTGGTAAAACTCGCTTATCTCCCAAGCACCGTAATCAATGGCGCGGTTGGGTTACCCACGCCGTATTGATGAGAATCCCGGAATAAGGGGACAGGATCTCTGCTTTGACAAGACGTGCCAAGGAAACCGACTCGCTAAACACGCTGAGGTGGGACAGTAAAATGATTCGAATAAAGAATTGGCCGTGGTGTGATGTCATGCTATGGAATACGTCAGCAGATTAGATTTGTGTAAATATTATTCTCTCTATGGCGATATGTGGAAACTTATTTTGCAGAGCCGAACACTGCCTTTGTGTTCAAAATCTTCTATGAAGTACTTGGAGGAGGAACCCCCCTTGCAATGCCGAAGACAATCTGCGCGCCGGACTCATCGTCATTGAAGCCTGGTTCAGGGGCTACTGAGGGAGTCCTGGATTAGGGGGTGTCCAGATAGCCAGACTATACCTTCGGCCGGACTCCTGGACTATGAAGATACAAGATTGAAGACTTCGTCCCGTGTCCGGAAGGGACTTTCCTTAGCGTGGAAGGCAAGCTTGGCGATACGGATATGTAGATCTCCTACCATTGTAACCGACTCTGTGTAACCCTAGCCCTCTCTAGTGTCTATATAAACCAGAGGGTTTTAGTCCGTAGGACGAAGAACAACAATCATACCTTAGGCTAGCTTCTAGGGTTTAGCCTCTTTGATCTCATGGTAGATCTACTCTTGTACTACCCATATCATCAATATCAATCAAGCAGGACGTAGGGTTTTACCTCCATCAAGAGGGCCCGAACCTGGGTAAAACATTGTGTCCCCTGCCTCCTGTTACCATCTGGCCTAGACGCACAGTTCGGGACCCCCTACCCGAGATCCGCCGGTTTTGACACCGACAAAGGGTCTAGATTGGTTTTTGGTGGCTACAGAGCCTTGCGGCGGTGGAACTTCTGATCTAGGTTAACCCCGAGGAGTTCTGGAATTTTTGGGAAATTATAGGGTAAAGAGGGGGTGCGGGAGGCCACCGAGGTGGGCACAACCCACCTGGGCGTGCCTGGGCCCCCAGGCGCGCCCTGATGGGTTGTGCCCCCTCGGGGCACCCCCAAGTGCTGCTCTGGCCCATCCTGGGTGTTTTGGTCCATAAAAACTCTCCAAAAAGTTTCGCGGTGTTTGGACTCCATTTGATATTGATTTCCTATGATGTAAAAAACAAGAAAAAACAACAACTGGCACTGGGCACTGGGTCAATAGGTTAGTCCCAAAAAATGATATAAAGTTGCTATAAAATGATTGTAAAACATCCAGGAATGATAATAAAATAGCATGAATACTTCATAAATTATAGATACGTTGGAGACGTATCAGTCTAGAATGAACTACTCATGCATCATCGGAGAGTTACCAATAAGGATGATGAACCCCTCCATGATGGTGTCTAGATTGTATTTGTGGTTTCTGGAACTTGTGGCAGCTGGAATTGTGTTTTGTCGACTCTCCTAGGGTTTTTGGATTTTCAGGGTATTTATAGAGCAAAGTGGCGGTGCGGGAGGCGGACGAGGTGGGCACAACCCACCAGGGCGTGCCTGGCCCCCAGGCCTGCCCAGGTGGGTTGTGCTCCCCTCAGAGCCCCCCTCTGGTACTTTTCCGTGGCCCAACTTGTGTCTTCTGGTCCAGAAAAAATCTCCCAAAAGTTTCACTGTGTTTGGACTCTGTTTGGTATTGATTTTCTACGAAGTGAAAAACAAGCAAAAAACAACAACTGGAACTGCGCACTATGTCAATAGGTGAGCCCCAAAAATGATATAAAGTTGCTATAAAATGATTGTAAAACGTCCAAGAATGATAATATAACAGCATGGAACAATAAAAAATTATAGATATGTTGGAGACGTATCAGCATCCCCAAGCTTAATTCCTACTCGTTCTCGAGTAGGTAAATGATAAAAACAAAAAATTTGATGTGGAATGTTGCCTAACATGTTCATCACATATTATTTTCTTTTGTAGCATGGAGATTTGGACTTTTATATGATTCAAAGCAATAGTCTAGTTTTGACATGAAGATTTCAATAGTCAATCATATCAACAAGCAACCATGTCTTTCAAAATATCAACACTAAAGCAAGTTATCCCTAGCCAATTATGCTAAATCATTGATCCATTCATGAAACACACTCGCATATATTAGCCACCCAATGTTCAAGTATGATCATAGTGCCCCTTATTTGGTGCTTTATAAGAGAAGATGGAGACTCAAATAAAAATAAAAATTGCATAAAGTGAAAAGAAAGGCCCTTCGCAGAGGGAATTAGGGATATGTAGAGGTGCCAGAGCTCAAAGCAGAGAAAGATGGAGATAAAACATTTTGGGTGGCATGCGTTTCCTGTCAACGAAAATGATCAAGTACTTCCCCATACTTTCCATGCTAGATATATCATAGGTGGATCCCAAACAGAAAATAAATTTTATTCCATTTTTCACCATACTTTCACATTCCACAGCTAACCGAGTCCACGGGTACCGTCCATACCAACACTTTCCATGGAATTTATTATTTTTCAACATAAAGTAAATTCATTTTTCATTTCGACTAGGCATCCCTAATACCTTTGTAATACTCTCGTGTAATGACAAGTGAATAAACACTCATCTTGAGAATAACACATCTAGCATGGAAAAATATCAGCCACACCCTTACCATTTCATGAGTGGTACAAGCACACAAAAAGGAAATTTATTTTGAAAATTAGATATGGCACATACAAATTTGCTTAGAATGGCACTGAAATACCGCATATAGGTGGGTATAGTGGACTCATATGGCAAAACTGGTTTTAAGGATTTTGGATGCACAAGTAGTAATCATACTTAGTACAAGTGAAGGCTAGCAAAAGATTGAGAAGCATCCAACCAAGAAACGAAAATTCTCATAAGCGAGCATTAAGCATAACTAACATCGAATAATGGACCACGAGTAGGATGTAATTTCATTGCATAACTATTGACTTTCGTGCTTGCATAGGGAATCACAAACCTTAACATATACTAAACCACAATAACTCATCAACATGACTCACATATTATATCATCATATCACAAAACTATTACAAAGAATCAAGTTTATTTTGTCCAATGATCTTCATGAAAGTTTTGATTATGTCCCTCTTGAATATCTATCACTTTGACACTAATTTCATAATTTGCTTTTAATAGCTCAAACAAATCTGAGTGAAGAACATGAGATAAAAATTTCTTCTTTCAAAATAATTTAAGTGAAGCATGAGAGAATTTCTTCAAAATTTTACCAACTCTCAAATAAATCTAAGTGAAGCATGAGAGAATTTCTTCAAAAATACTAAAGCACACCGTGCTAAAAAAAAGATATAAGTGAAGCATTAGAGCAATTCCATAGCTCAAAAAGATTTAAGTGAAGCATAGAGAGCAATTATAATAAGTCATATTATAATTTTGGCTCCCCCAAATAGGTGTGTTCAGCAAGGATAATTGACTACAACTAGAAAGCAAAACAAGAAAAGACTCATATAATACAAGATGCTCCAAGCAAAACTCATGATATGTGACGAATAAAAATATAGCTCCAAGTAAAATATCGATGGTCGTTAGAAGAAAGACGGGATGCCACTCGGGGGCATCCCCAAGCTTAGTTGCTTGTTCCTATTTTAGATAATATATTGGGATTCCAAGGGGCATCCCCAATCTTAGGCTCTTCTTACTCCTTATTCCCTCATCCATCATGATCTCACCCAAAACTTGAAAACTTCAATCACACAAAACTCAACAAACCATCGGGAGATCCGTTAGTATAACAAAGCAAATCACTATTCTAAGTACTGTTGCAAACCCATTCATATTTTATTTTTGCATTATATCTACTGTAGTCCTACTTTACCATGACTTATACCCTCCAATACAAACCATAGATTTATCAAAATAAGCACACAATGCAAAGAAAACAGGAATCTGTCAAAAACATAATAGTCTGTAGCTATCTGAAAACTTTGTATACTTCTGTAACTCCAAATATTCTTAAAAATTAGGACAACATGGGAAATTTGTATGTAAATATTGTGTAAAAAATTAGGATTTTATCGCGCTTCTGTTAGAAACTAAAATTGTTTTACTGGGTGCAAAAGTTTCTATTTTTCAACAAGATCAAATCAACTATTACCCAACATGATCCCAAAGGGTTTTTTGGCACAAACACTAATTAAACATAGAAAACACAACCATAACAGTAGCATAATTGTGCAAACACTCAAGGACGGAAAGAAAAAGACAAAAATAAATTTATTCATCGGGTTGCCTCCCAACAAGCGCTATCATTTTATGCCCCTAGCTAGGCATAACACAAAGATCTAACTATTGTCATCTTTAGTTCTAGATCCATAAGATATCATCATGATTGATTCATATGATGTATTAATTGTTGTTCTAGGGAAGTGTTCCATACCCTTCCATAGTGTAAATTGAAATTTAATATTGCCCTCTTTCATATCAATCGCGGCGCCAATGGTACGTAAAAACGGTCTACGAAGTATAATTGGACAAGATGGATTGTAATCAATATCAGGAATAATAAAATATATGGGCACATAATTCCTATTTGCCAGAATAAGAACATCATTAATTCTTCCCATCAGCTTTTTAATGGTAGAATCCGCCAAGTGCAAATTTAAAGAACACTCTTCAATATTGGTGAGACCAAGCACATCACATAAATATTTTGGAATTGGGGAAACACTAGCACCCAAGTCACATAAAGCAAAGCACTCATAAGTTTTGATCTTGACTTTAATTGTGGGTTCCCATTCATCATGTAATTTTTGAGGGATTGAAATCTCTAATTCCAACTTTTCTTCCAAAGCTTTCATCATAGCATCAACAATATGTTTAGTAAAAGCTTTATTTTTTTCATAAGCATGGGGTGAATTTATCATGGATTGCAACAAAGAAATACAATCAATCAAAAATACTATCATAATTAAAGTCTTTGTAGACCAAAAGCGTGGGCACATCACTAGATAAAGTTTTGACCTCTCCCAACCCACTTTTATCATTTTTCTCAACAAGATTTTCACCCTCCAAATTATCGGGATGCCTTCTAACTAAAGTTGAATCTTCTTCAGTCCTTTTATCATCAATTTTAATTTTACTAAACAAGGAGTCAATAGAAGAAACACCAATCATTTTAAGATCTTCATCATTTTTATGAAAGCAATCGCTAGAAAATGCTCTTTCTAAAAATTCTCTTTTAGCTCTAAGCATAGCGGTTCTTTTCTTACTTTCATCCATAGAAACATATAAAGCTTTAATTGATTCCTCAACCTTACACACAAAAAATTTCATCTTGAGATTTTCTACATCATGAGAAATTCTATCAATTCTTCCAGACATATCATCAATCTTACTCAACTTTTCTTCTACCGTATTGTTGAAAACTTTTTGAGCATTGAGAAATTATTTAATATTATTCTCAAGATCAGAGGTGTTCCTATTATTATTATTATTAATAATATTATAAGAATTACCATAGGAATTACCATAATTATTAGAGGAATTTCCCAGAAAAGGTCTAGGATTAAAATTACCTCTAGAAGCATTGTTATTAAAATTGTTTTGCGAGACAAAATTCACATCTACGGGATCACTATTTTAATCAACCAAAGTAGACAAAGGCACATCATTAAGATCGATAGGAGCATTTTTATTACCAGCCAACTTCATAAGAGAATCAACTTTTTCACTCAAAGAATTTATTTCCTCAACCGAATTAACCTTTTTACTAGTAGGAGCTCTTTCGGTATACCATTATGAATAATTTGCCATAATATTATCAAGCAATTTAGTAGCTTCACCCAAAGTAATTTCCATAGAAGTACTACCCATGGCGGAATCTAAAAGATTTCTAGAAACAAAATTCAATCCCGCATAAAATTTTCGTATGATCATCCAAAGATTTAAACCATGAGTAGGACAAGTTCTTAGCATCAATTTCATTCTTTCCCAAGATTGCCCAACATGTTCATGCTCAAGTTGCTTAAAATTCATAATTTTGGTTCTAAGGAAAACAATTTTCGCGGGCGGAAAATACTTAGTAATAAAAGCATCTTTGCTCTTATCCCAAGAATCGATACTATTGCGAGGCGAAGAAGAAACCAAATTTTTGCACGATCTCGCAAAGAAAACGGGAATAATTTCAACTTCACAATATCATTGTCCACATCTTTTTTTGCATATTGCATAATTCTACGAATGTGTTAAGATGGGACGTGGCATCCTCATTAGGAGTACCGGAAAATTGATCTTTCATAACAAGATTCAACAAAACGGCATTAATATCACAAGATTCAACAAAATGTGTTAAGGAGCAATTGGAGTGATAATAAAATCATTATTATTGGTATTAGAAAAATCACACAACTTGGTATTTTGTTGAGTCATCGAGACTATGCAAATAAGATCGCACACAAAAACAGATCTGATGAGAAAACGGCGAACGAAAAAGGAGGCGCTTTTGTGGCAGGAACAGATGGCTCTCCCACCTCCCCCTCCAAGGCGACTCCAAGGGCGACTCCACCGGCGATCGATGGCTCTCCTTCCTCATGATACTCTCCGGTCAAGATGGTTCCTCCCCTCCTGGATCTCTCCCCGAGTGTGGGTTTTGCTAACAAGGTCAAAGCAAGGTTCTCCACTCATGTTCATTGTCTCGATCCTAGTGATGATTTTCATCTTGTTGTCTCCTTTAGCCACTCCACCTTTCCCCTCAATGTTGAGCACGTTAGCCTTGCGCTTGAGGCATGTGTTGGTGGATCTCCATCTGGCCTTCATGTCTGCCATCTACGTGGTCTAGTTTTTAAATTTTCTGTGATTTCTAAGGCGGTTTGATTTATGATCTACCAACTTAGATCATTTAAGTGCCCCAGTTTCTCTTGTTATTTCCATCTATGGGGTTTTGGTGGTCCTGCTTGGATCAGAGAATACAACTCATGGCTCTACGAGATTGATCATGAATGGACCATGGTTGCCAGATCTCCTCGACGTATGCTCACCGGTGCAAACTCCGTTCCAGTTGGCCGCCGTCCACCTCCTTCGCCAACGACGTGCCATACCCCAGCTATCACCCACAATCTCGCATCCATCTCGGATCACGAGCCAAATTCGAGCGCGATGGTTACGTTTCAAAATTCTATCCCTATCTCTCCTAACCTGGCCCATCAACCCACCAACCAAACCCACAACAGCGACCGCCCTATGCAGATCTCGGCCCAACAACCACTATCAAACCCAAGTCGGTCCAATCACTCAGCCCAAGGCCCCCCCAATGTCAGTTCTTATCATCATATTTCTCAGCATTTATCCCTAAGTGGGAAATGTTTATCACCTGGCCACCTCTATGCTGATTGCAAAAATCAATTCCGATGCCATAGTTGTTATCGATATGGCCATATATCTCGTTTATGTTACAACTCCCAACGCAATCCTCCCGTATATCAGGTCAAATCCCACCTACCTACCAACCCATTACCTGAAACCCTTAACCCGCGTGATGACTCGTCTCCCCAAAACACCACCCCCTCCTCTATTCGACCGCCCAACCTACCAAACCCCCTGTTCGCTGGCTCATCCCTCCTTTGCCCCGCCATTGTTCTCCACCACCTCATCATCTTCCTCCAATTCCATGGCCACCTACCCAAGTGACCCGCTTCCTCTGCTCCCTCCTGGCACTGCCATCATGGAAGCTGACAGCAATCGTCGACGTCGTACCTACCACTTCCTTGGTGGCGAGCCTTTGGTCCAATCTGGGGACTGGGCCATCATCTCCCTTGCTCCTCCACCGGATCCTAACCAGTTCGATATGGATGCCATGCTCATACGTCACTTCCTTCACCACGAGCGTGGTTTTCGTATTGCGGAGATATCTAGGTGCAGGATGGGGGCTGCCTTCGTCAGGTTTCAGCAAGCCTGCGACATCGACACCGTCATCGCCAACAGCCCTTCCTTCGTTCGGGACTCGATCCTCAGAGTTATTCATCATGACAGAGCTATTAATCACAGAGACTGCACCTTCTCACACGATGCTTGGATTATGATGGTGAACTACCCATTTGAGGCTTGGAGACCTGATAAAGTTAGAGAGTGTCAGTGGTTTTGCTAAGTTCTTTGTTTGGAACTGAGACATGTCAAATAGAGCACGTATTCTAGTCAAAGTTAGAGTTCCTGATCTGTTGGATATTCCTGTTAGTCATGTTATTTGTGAGAGTTTAGATGACTTTGGTCATGGGCAGTCCTGGACTAGTGTTGTTTACATTCTGCAATCTGATCTTCTTGGAGCTATGGGAGGGTATGGAGACCCGATCCCTCCTGATAGTGTGATGCACCCTATGCCACTTGCTCTATTTGGAGGAATTTGGCATGACGCTGATTTCCATGCTCATGCAAACCATCAGGCTACACCAGCTGCCCATCATGCTCCTGCTGATAACAATGAGGACATCCCTATGGTTCACACTCCCCCACAAAGCCCTGAAGTTGCTCAGCAGAACCAACCTCTCCAGCCTGTAGTCGAAGGCGTTGATGCTTTCATTGCAATGCATGACATGATGTCAAAAATTATGGCTATTGCTCCTGTCATTATTGATCAGCTCTTAGGCTCTGATGTGGTTAGTACCAGATGTCAGATACTTTGTGTGGAGGATGATCATGGACCTGTCAAGAAGTGCCTGATGACTATCACTATTGTTCTCCCTCAGGAGCCTATTAAATCATCAGTGATGTTAACTGAACTTCCTGAAATGTCTAAACTTTCTGAATCTTCTAGCATGCAAAACTCTAAGCAAGTTCCATCTCCAGCTATGCTCGACTTCATGGCAGCAACCAAAGTTCTCCTGTTGATGGGCCACCACTTGAGCTGGCAGATCCAATGCTTATTGTCGTTACCTCTCCAGCTGTCAATAAAAGGAAGAAGAACAACGCCCCGTTGGATGTTAACAATCTTCAACACAGCCGTTGTCTTGCTGGACTGAGTGTGGGGTTTAAGAATGAAGCTTCTGCAATCAAGGCTAAGAACATAGGCAAGTGCCAGAAGAACCTGAATGCAGAATTTGAATATGAGATTGTGGATCCCTCTGCCCATCCTTCGCCTGAACTACCACTCGACACCATCCAAGCTAGCGCCACCAAGTAGTGTCAGATACCTCCTAAGGAGGTCCCTGGAGAGAAACTGAAGGCCTCAATGGATTATGAATAATTATAGATTTTATCTCAGTTGGTCTTGCTGTATAAAGACCCTACCTGGCCTTATGCCATACATTTATTTTCCTTGGTCCTGGAATGCTACTTTTGCTTTATTTATGAACCTGGTTTGTAAGGAGTTAAACTCCAATATTTTCTTATGTTGGTGGAACATCAAGTCCTTTTTATGTTACATGATTAGTTATCTGAATGGTCAGTTCTGTTATGGTCAAATTTTCTATCAGTTTATTGGATGGATCATCATGTTTTTCTTATATCACAATTTGAGTTGGCCGAATGGTCAATTATGTTATGAACAGTCAAACATTGGTAGGATCTCTTATCGAAACTACTGGATACAATTTTCCTCGCCTAAAATTGCACATTGTCATATTTATGTGGGTATGATTAATTCATTACCCTATGGATTATATTTCCCAATACATTTCAATGAATAGGAATTGGAATATCTTAAATTGGAATGTTAGAGGAATAAACTCTCAAACTAGATTGGATGATTTGAGAGCAAAGATTGAGGAAAGTAATTGTGGTGTCATTTGCATTCAAGAAACAAAGAGAGATTCATTTGACCAGGCTTACCTCAGAAAATTTTCACCTAGAAGATTCAACCAGTTTGCATATAATCCTTCAGTAGGCTTGTCAGGTGAACTTATTACTATATGGAATGGCAGCTTATTCAGTGGTTCTATAGTCAGTCAATCGTCCTACCAAATCACTTTCAGGTTGTCATGTAATATATCCGGACACATTTTTTATATCAGCAACATATATGGGCCCTATCAAAATTAAGATAAAGTGGATTTCTTTGGTTGGTTGAATAATATTGATGCTTCACAGATGGACCACTAGATGTTGGTTGGCGATTTTAATTTAATAAGGAGCCCTCAGGATAGAAATAGACCTGGAGGGGATACAAATATTATGCTTATGTTTAACAGGCTTCTCCAGCAACTTGTGGAGATCCCCCTAAAATTAAGAAATTTCACATGGAGTAATATGCAAGACTCCCCATTATTGGAAAAACTGGATTGGATATTCACTTCTGCAAACTGGACCGTGACATTCCCAAACACTCTAGCCCATCCACTTACCAGAGTAACTTCTTACCATGTCCGAATTCACATACAGATTGGCAGTGACATTCCTAAATCCTCCATCTTCAGGTTTAAAAACTACTGGTTTGAATTTGATGGTTTTTATGAAACATTTATCCAATGTTGGAACAAGAACCATCAGCTGGCAAACTCTGCTCAAGATATTGCTGCTAGATTCAAATGCCTTAGAATGGGACTCAAGAAATGGAGTAAAAACTTGTCCAAGCTCAACACTAACATTTATGCTTGTAATTATGTTGTGTCTATGCTGGATGGCATTGAAGATCAAAGAGTACTTAGCACTATGGAAGCTAATTTCAGAAATATTCTGAAGAGGCACATCACCAAATTATTGGAAGTAAGAAGAATTTATTGGAAATCCAGATTTAAAATTAGGTGTGTGAAGCTGGAAGATGAAAATACTGACTTCTTTCATGCCATGGCTACCCAAAATTTCAGGAAAAACTTCATTACTTCTATCAATGATGAAGATGGAAATACTATCACAAACCATGATCATAAGGCAGCAATCATTTGGAAATCTTTCAAAGACAGATTGGGCAAATTAATTGACCCACCTATGTTATTTAACCTTGAGGAACTTATTCAGCCCAAAGACCTATCTGAACTTGAGGCCCCTTACACTATGGATGAGATTGATCAGGTGATTAATGATATTCCATCTGAAAGAGCCCATGGACCAGATGGCTTTAATGGTTCTTTTCTGAAAAAATGCTGGAATGTTATCAAACATGACATTTATACTATGATTTGGTATTTAATTGAAGGGAACAGTGACATTCAGAGTATCAACACTGCTTTTATTACTCTTATTCCAAAGATTGCAAACCCTCTCAATATGAATGATTTTAGAGATATTTCCCTGGTCGGTCTTCCCCTAAAAATTATCACTAAGCTTATGGCTAATAGAGCTCAAAAAATTATTACTTCAGTTATCCATCAGAATCAATATGGATTTATTAAAGGCAGAAACATACAGGATTGTTTGGGATATGCTTTTGAATATCTCCACTTATGCCATCATTCAAAAAAGCCCATCATCATACTCAAATTAGATTTTGAAAAGGCATTTGATAAGGTGGAATACAAAACCATTATTGCTATGCTAAGAGCGAAAGGTTTTGGACCTAGATGGATCAACTGGGTTAACAACATTCTCCAACTTGCATCTACTTCTGTCTTACTCAATGGAGTGGCTGGGAAGAAATCATCTACCAAAGAGGAGTCAGACAAGGGGATCCTCATTCCCCATTATTATATGTTATTACTACAGATGTTCTTCAATCAGTTATTAATATTGCCTGGTCAAATGGAGAACTATCTCTACCTATCAATCAAACTTATGGACAAGATTATCCAATCATACAATATGCTAATGACACATTGTTGATTATGCCTGCTAATGAAGACCAGCTCATCCACCTTAAATACCTTCTGAACATTTTTAGTCTATCCACGGGTCTTTTTGTTAACTTCAGCAAATCCTCCATGATTCCCATAAATATTGATCAACAAGATGTCACCAGACTTGCTAGATCATCTAGATGCAAGATTGAAAGCCTCCCATTTACCCTAGGACTACCCATGGGCACCACCAAACCCTCAATACAGGATCTCATTCCTGTCATATCTAGAATTGACAAGAGATTATCTGGGGTTGCTAGATTCATGAACCACTCTTGTAGACTTACTTATATAAACTCTGTTGTTGCCTCAATGCCAATTTTTGCCATGTGCTCCCTCAAAGTTCATATCACCATTCTAGATCATGTTGACAAATCAAGCAGAAATTTCCTATGGTATGGAAATGATATAAATAAAGGAGGCAAATGTTTGGCTAACTAGCAGATGGTATGCAAGCCAAAGAATCAAGGGGGTCTTGGAGTTCTAAACTTGAGAGAGCAAAACATAGCCCTTCTTATCAAGCACCTTTTCAAGTTTTACAACAAGATGGATGTTCCTTGGGTTAAATTAATTTGGGAGGCGCATTATCAAAATAACGGAGCCCCTCATTCAAAAAAGCAAGGGTTCTTTTTGGTGGAAAGATTGCATGAAAATGTATGATTATTTCAGAGATATGGCAACTTGTGATATTAAATCTGGTGAAACCAGTATGCTTTGGGAGGACAAATGGAAAGGTGACATTATGAAGCTAAAGTTTCCTCAACTACACTCTTTCACTTATAAGGAAAATATATCTGTCAAGGCCACCAAAGATTTGGAAAATTTATATAGTTTATTTCAGCTATCTCTATCTACTCAGGCCCACCAGCAATTACATTTGCTTTCTGATGAATTAAATAACATCAGACACAACAATGATCATGATATTTGGACTTTCAACTGGGGCAGTAATATCAACATGACCAAGAAGATTTATGATTTTCTTATGAAGGGTGAAGATGCTGCTGACACTTTCAAGTGGATATGGAAATCATGTTGCCTACCAAAGCATAAATTTTTCTGGTGGCTAATGCTAAATGACAGATTAAACACATGTGATCTCTTGACTCGAAAGAGCATGCATCTTGATTCCACTACGTGTGTCTTATGTAATGCTAAAGATATGGAAGACATAACTCACCTTTTTTTCACTTGCTCTTTCAGTCAAGGTTTTTGGTGGACTATTGGTTTTGAATGGAATTCTGACCTGGACATCCACAACATGGTCATGGATGCTAATCACAGATACAAAATTAGACATTTCATGGAAATTGTGATATTGGGATGCTGGAGCATTTGGAATCAAAGAAATGGGATGATATTTGATGGATACCTTGCTCAATAAATGAATGCAAGTATGATTTTATCAGATCTTTCAGGATTACCATGATGACAGCTAAACCATCTCTGAAGGATGGCATGTCATCCTGGATTGATAACATTTAGACCTATAGATTTATTTCTTTCTCTTCTTTCTTTCTCTTTTTTCCTTTATATTTTGTACTTCTTTTCTCTGGTTGCTTCCCCAACAACCATTGTAATGTTTACCTATTATGCCAATATTAATGAAAAAGACACACAGTAGGGTTTTTGCCCTACTGTTCTATGGTTAAAAAGGGCAAATTTTTGTGAAGTGGGGGAGATGAAAACGAGAGGCAAATGGAAAATAATGTAAATTGCAAGGAGATGAGATTTGTGATTACGAACCTGATAGATGTTAATGATGTCTCCCGGCAACGGCGCCAGAAATTCCTTTTGATGCGGCTTGAACTACGTCGGTATTTCCCCAAAGAGGAAGGGATGATGCAGCACAACTACGGTAGGTATTTCCCTCAGTGATGAGATCAAGGTTATAGAACCAGTAGGAGAACCACACAACACTATATAAACGGTACCTACACACAAAGAACAAATACTTGTAACCCGACATAAAAGAGGGGTTGTCAATGCCTCGCGGGTAAAAAGATAGATAAAACTGTAGTAGATTGGATAAATAGATCTCGCGGGAACGCGAAATAAAATAAATAAGAAAAAATTGCAGCAAGGTATTTTTGGGTTTTTGGATTAATAGATCTGAAAATAAAATCGAATAAAAATAGATCTCGAAGGCAAATATGATAAAGAAGAGACCCGAGGGCCGTAGATTTCACTAGTGGCTTCTCTCAAGAAAAATAGCATATGGCGTGTAAACAAATTACTGTTGGGCAATTGATAGAACTTCAAATAATTATGACGATATCCAGGCAATGATCATTATATAGGCATCACATCCAAGATTAGTAGACCGACTCCTGCCTGCATCTACTATTATTACTCCACACATCGACCGCTATCCATCATGCATCTAATGTATTAAGTTCATGGAGAAACGGAGCAATGCAATAAGAATGATGACATGATGTAGACAAGATCTATTCATGTTGGAATAGACCCCATCTTGTTATCCTTAATAGTAACGATACATATGTGTCATGTCCTCTTCTGTCACTAGGATTCAGCACCGAAGATCGAACCCATTACAAAGCACCTCTTCCCATGGCAAGAAAAATCGATCTAGTCGGCCTGACTAAACCAAAGATTCGAAGAAGAAATATGAGGCTGTAAGCAATCATGCATATAAGAGATCAAAACTCAACTAACTTTCATGGATAAAATAGATTTGATCATAAACTCAAAGTTTATCGGATTCCAACAAACACACCGCAAAAAGAGTTACATCAAATAGATCTCCAAGAGACCATTATATTGAGAATTAAAAGAGAGAGACGAAGCCATATAGCTACTAACTACGGTCCCGTAGGTCTACAATGAACTACTCACGCATCATCGGAGAGGCACCAATGAGGATGATGAACCCCTCCGTGATGGTGTCTAGATTGGATCTATGGTTTCAGGAACTTGCGGCGGCTGGAATTGTGTTTTTTCGACTATCCTATGGTTTTTGGATTTTCAGGGTATTTATGGAGCAAAGAGGCGGTGCGGGAGGCGGCCGAGGTGGGCACAACCTACCAGGGCGCGCCTAGGAGCGCCCAGGTGGGTTGTGCCCCCGTCGGAGCCCCCCTCTGGTACTTCCTTGGCCCAACTTGTGTCTTCTGGTCCAGATAAAATCTCCAAAAAGTTTCACTGCATTTGGACTCCATTTGGTATTGATTTTCTGCGAAGTAAAAAACAAGCAAAAAACAACAACTAGAATTGGGCACTATGTCAATAGGTTAGTCCCAAAAAATGATATAAAGATGCTATAAAATGATTGTAAAACATCCAAGAATGATAATATAATGGTATAAAATGATTGATCAACATGGAATCAGAAATTATAGATACGTTGGAGACGTATTATTGTGCATGGTGGTAAATCATCCCTATATATAACCCAGTCAGGAACGTGATTAACATGGGACACACCCGTACACGTGGCTATCCTTCACTGCAGAAAATACCATCACGTCCATTCGCAACACAAAATCCCAGGCATGATCATCGCAGCCCAGGGCAGATGAAACGACCTACCAAAGAGGGGCCCACTAAGTGTTGGAAATATCCCTAGAGAAAATAATATTCATATTATTATATTTCCATATTCATAATTATAGATTTTATATTTCATGCTACTACTGCTATGATCCCGAAATATGCAATTTTTTAGTGGAAAACTCATATGCATGTGTGGAATGATAAACGTTTAAATAAAAGGTTCCTAGTCTTTCCTCTGGCACTAGCACAAGTGTTTTTGTTGATCACGTTTTCTGAATCTTAAGATATCGTTAAGTATAATGATAGTCCTAAAACAACATTGAGATTATGATGTTAGAAGAATGATCATATTGAATTGACCCAATCTTGTTTGTTATGAATTGAGTTAATATCGTCTGCATTCAATTGTAATAACACAGAATGTTAACATGTGATATTTCTCCTTAAAACATGAGAGTATTGTGGTCACTTCTTACTGTACGGTGGGCTTTGGGGTTGCTCAAACTTCACCTATAACACGATGATCATAAAGACAACTTACGGGTTCATCAGAAAGTTTGACAAGTGTGTCGGATTTCGGGTTCCGGCGGACCCTTGAGGTTTGAACACTGGGGTGCGCGCGGAGATTTCGCCTCCTACCTACCTGCACCCCTCCGCCTTGCTAAGATCTAAGCTATGGAAAGAACATCACAAGAGACACAGGGTTTATACTGGTTCGGGCCACCGTTGTGGTGTAATACCCTACTCCAGTGTGTGGTGTGGTGGATTGCCTCTTGGGCTGATGATGATGAGCAATACAAGGAAGAACAGCCTCGTGAGGGTCTGTTCTTGGACGGGGGGGGGACGAACTGCTAGGAGGAGTTCAGTCACCCTTCTCGCTCTCTCTCTCTTCTCGATTCTCTCTCTGATCGATCTCCAACCCTCTCTACCCTGGGGGTGGCTAGTCCTATTTATAGGCAAAGGCCCTGGGCCTCTTCCCAAATATTGAGCGGGAAGGGCGCCAACAATTGGCCATTTTGAAGGGGAACATCTGGTACACTTATCCTGACTAAAGTTGGTCCTCGCCTGCCAAAGGCTCTGTTGGTGACGCTGGCTTGGGCTCCACAATGACTTCTTCCCTGCCGTTGGACTGGTCTTGGTCTCGTTGCACCGAAACGGGTGCCTTTGCTTGATGCTCTCGCCTGCGCTTGCTCCCTTTGCACCAAAGAGGAAAGGAGGACACTGCGCGGCTGGCGCCCGCGTGACGCCTTTGGTCGTCATGGCTTGCATCACGGGCACCTCGTGAGGTACCCTGCCTTGATCTCTCCGCCTCCTCGCGAGCCAGCCTAATGAGGCCGTGCTTGAGGAAGCTCCACGTCGTCCGCCTCGCGAGGCTTGGCCCCTCGCGAGGGTCTTGGGTCTGTGTTGATGAAGATGGGCCATGCTGGGCCCCCCTTTGAGCCACGCCGCAGGCCGCAGGCAGGCAAGTCTGGGGACCCCCGTTCCCAGAACACCGACAGTAGCCCCCGGGCCCAAGGCGCGCCCGGACTTGGCCGTGCAGGGAGGCGGAAGGGCAAGAGCGAAGCGCCGCGGGCCCTAACAGCCTGCGGCCTTGGGCACCGCGTGGCGGTTGATTGGACGTGGGCGGCACTGTTCCCCCATGCCCCCCTTATTTTGCGCCATGATAGGCGAACTCATAGTCGTACACAGCCGCTCCCCTTTCTGTTGCTCGAGCACCCTCTGTCCTTCCTCCGCTCGAACTCCAGCTTCTGTTTTCAACCCAATCTCGAACCTTCCCCCCCCCCTTCCGATCGCCATGGCTCCGACGAAGAAGGGAAGAGGGAAGAAACCCGTGCCTCCACCTTGCCCACCGCCGTTCGCGGCCCCCACCGAGGGCTTGGGAAAGGTCAGCTCGGCTCTGGCCACTATCTTCAACGAATGCGGGAGGACGACGGCCTGGCCCGCGTCCCACTTCTCCATCGACAGGATAGTCATCGAGGTCCCGTATTTTGCCGACGCCCTGTGAGCGGGTCTGGTTCCTCCCTTTTCTGATTTCTTCAATGTCGTGCTTTCCCACTATCAGATCCACATGATGCATCTGGGTCCTGAATCCATCACCCTCCTTTTGGTCTTCGCCTTTGTTTGTGAGGCTATGATGGGCATCCTTCCTTCGGTTGCCTTGCTGCGCCACTTCTTCTCGCTGCGCCTGGTCAACCCTACCCAATGCTGGGCGCGCGTGAGCTTCCTTGCCGCGTCTGAGACAGCGGCCTCTGGGATTGACTTCAAGCTCCCTCTGCCCGCGGCTGGGTTCCGCGAGCAGTGGCTGTATGTGGATGCAGGGGTGCCCAGCCCCCTTCTATCGGAGCCAACTTTGCCTGCTGTCCCCAATTCGGGCTGGGGCCAGGAGACGCTTGAGAGCCCCCGGCTCGTCTTCGTCTGGCACTGCTTCGCGTTCTTGAGGTCGCTTGGCGTGACAGCACCCAAGGTGGTGAAGGAGTTCCTACTACGCCGCGTTGCTCCTCTCCAACGCCACTCCCGCCGGATGTGGGCCTTCAGCGGGCGCGATGATCGTATGAGGCTCCAGGAAGAGGACCTGATGCCTAAAGTGCTGAGGACAGCGCTCTTGACCCTGACTGGGGACCCCAACCCTGGTAGCATCCAGCAGGGCGGGGCCTTGCTGTACCTCTGCCAGAGTAGGGGCGATTTTGTGAATCAGATCCCTATAGTTGATGAGTGGGGGCCGCGCCCCGCCGGCCTCCAGGGGCCTCGCGATAACCCAGTGATGGTGACTGCCCTTCCAGTCGGCCAAGGCGACTCTTCCTCAAGTGGCGGAGCAGGGAGGCATGAGGCGCCAGAGGCCGAGGGGTCCCCCGGCGGGGTGACAGCACCGGGCGATGCTCATGAGGGAGCAGCTCTTGGGGCCCGTGCCACTGAGGCTGAGGGTGGCAAGCAGCTGCCCTCAGAGCCTGTGACTGAGGCCCCTGAGGCTCCAGCCACTTCTCTTGGCGAGTCAATTGGCAGCGCGCATCAGGTAGGCGCCCCTGACACGGACCGCCTTGACGCTCCATCTTCGTCACAGGTTGATCCCTGCGCTCAACTCTTGGGCCGCTTCCGCATGGAATTTGAGGCCCTCCGGAAGAGAAGGGAGGCCCTGGGCGACGATTACCCTTGTCGCCTGCTGAAGCGTAGGAAGTACTTCGCCACTGATGAGTAAGCCTTCTCCTTTCCCGGCTGCCGATCCTTCTGTTGCTTTTACTGATCCTTGCTCCACAGGCCCCTTCCAGCCGAGCTCGCGGAGATGGCTGAGGTGTCGTCCCCCTTGGCTTCGCCCCCTCCATCGTCCTCAAACGCTCCGAGTAGCAGAGCCCTTGTGGTGAGGGAGATCGGAGAGGCGAACCGCCCCGAGGCGCATCGTGGCCCTGCGCACCTCGCGATCCTCCTGCGCGGGCCTTCTCGTGGCATAGCCAGCCTGCCGTGCACTTCTCGCCTGGTCGTGGACTGCGATTGGCTGAGGCGCTCTCTGCGCTCTTCATCTGGGGATGGGATGGCTCCAGGCCGGGCTTCTGGCGTGGCGTGCCCGGCCGTCACGAGGGTGCTAGCCCCCAGCCCCCTGCCCGGAGGGGGAGTGCTGATTCGTGGCCCCCGACGCTTGCTCGGGGCAGATGATGGTGTGGAAGACGTGCTCGAGCGCGCCAGGGAGCGTCGCGCTCTTCGCCAAGGATTCCTTCTAAGGGCGGCTGACGTGGTGAGCCTGCTTGGTGAGGAGCTTGCTGATGAAGACACGCGCCTTGAGGCCGAGGGCCTGCGCCTGGCTGCAGAGAGGCGTGAGCTGGAGGGCGCCATCACCCTTGCGCGCCGTCAGCGCGATCTTGACGACGCAGAGACCAAGGCGTCGCTGGTGGCCTCTCGGGAGGCCCGATCTTGGGCCGCTGAGGAGGCCCGGGAAGCTGACCGGCGGCGAGAGGCGACGGAGGAGCGGGCTCGGGAGCTCCTGGCCTGGTGCCACTCACTGGAGGAGCAAGTGGAGCTGCGCGAGGCAGCCCTCGCGTCGATGAAGGTAGCCTATGGCGACCCAGCAGAGCTCCAAAGCGTGAGGAGGCGCTGACGCTGGAAGCCGCCGAACGTACCCGCGAGTACGAGCGTCTGGAGACGAGGGAGCGCTTGGTGACGCAGGCGGAGGATGATGTCGCTGCACGGGAAGCCTGTGTCCTGGAGGAGGTCGGACGTCAGGTGGCGATGGCGCGCTTGAACCTCGAGCACGAGTTCAAGGAGAGGCTGGAGTTGATCCGGGCCGAGGCTGAAGGTAGGACTGCTGCCTTGAGGGCCAAGCTGGAGGAAGCGACGCGGCGGGCCGATGCTTTTCGGGCCGCACTTGAGGTTGCGCAAGGGGAGTCAACCACCTCCCAGGCCAAGGTGCTCCTTCTTCGCCAGCAGGTGGAGGAGGCTGAGGTCATTGTGCGCCAGAATGCGGAGGAGATACGTCAGCGGCGGACCCTGGACCATGAGCACGGCCCCATGCTCACCATGCTCCGGCAGAGAGCCAACACAGCCTTGGGCAACATCTGCGAGGCGGCTGTTGGTGAGCCGCACGCAGTCAACTACGCCGGCAACCTTCAGTTCTTCACCGACGTGGTGACGCAGCTGGAGGCGCGGTCGGTCAGGGCTGACAGGTTGGTGGAGGAGAGGAGCCACGCCCTGCTCGGGCGCGCCATTTCTCGCGTCTTCAGCCATCTCCGGAACATGGATCCCCACTTCGATTTCGACGCCGCCATCGCCCCAGTCCCCCAGGCCGTCCAAGACGACCTGGCGCACTGGGTGGAAGACAATGTGGATGCCCTTGTCAGGGCCTTCGCTTCAGACGACGACGGTGTGATCGTGGCTGCCGACAAGGGTGGTGTGGTGAACGGCCCTGACGCCGCTGGCGGCGACGCGGACAGCGATGGCGAGTTTAGCGACGCCAGCAACGGCTCGGGGTGGTGCTCCTGAGGACGCATTGGGGGATTTATCCGACGGATTGTGCATCGTTCCTTCTTCCTTACCCTGCATGAATAGAACTCGGGTTTTTGCCTGATGGCTGTGAGAGCATTTTGGAGGGGGAGCCCCTCATGTAAAACTTGTGTTCATCATATTAGCAGACGCTACATTGCCCATGCGCCCGCGCCAAGTGGTTGGCTTAAGCGACGCGCTGGTCGGCTAGTTTAACTTTGTCCCGTGCTGGCCCTGAGGCAGCCTGTGGGAGGCTGTGGTGTCCCGAGTGTTCCCTGATTGAATCCGTAGGATCTGCAGTAAAACACCCTCCTGAGAGGACGCGGCGGCGGCAGTCTGGGCTGCGCGCAAGCTAGGCCTGACCCGACTCGCGAGGGGCTCACGAGGGGAGGCAGCTGAGGCGAAGTGGTAACCAAAACGCGAGAAATTGCTCGAACGAGACTAAGCACCCCTTCCCAGAACACACGTAAATCTCAAATTCGAATCCAACTTGAATCCAGCGGGGGAAAGCGACAACCAAAAGGAAAAGCAACGAAAGAAGACAAAAGGCCGCATCCGGCACCTAATCTAGTCTTGGACATCTTCTCACCAGCGCGGAGCTAAGTGCTGCCACTGGGCGTGGGAGGGAGCCCCAGGGCCTGAGGCCGGCACCCCTGAGACTCCGGGGCGTGTACAGCCCCACTCATTATTACGTGAGAGTGTCACGGGGCGGCGAGCTTCACACGCACTGGGCCTTCTTCACAGGTACCGGCCTTGCTTCATATCGCCAGACGAGGGCCCCGCCTTGCGGCACACTCTAGTGCCATCAACGACGACCGGAAACCAGGACGCCGCCGATGGGGTAGAGCGGTCGCTGTCGGTGTTCTGGGAACGGGGGTCCCCAGACTTGCCTGCCTGCGGCCTGCGGCGTGTCTCAAAGGGGGGCCCAGCGTGGCCCATATTCACCAACACAAACCCAAGACCCTCGCGAGGAGCCAAGCCTCGTGGGGCGGACGACATGGAGCTTCCTCAGGCACGGCCTCATCAGGCTGGCTCATGAGGAGGCGGAGAGACCAAGGCGGGGTACCTCACAAGGTGCCCGTGACGCAAGCCATGACGACCAAGGGCGCTAGGCGGGTGCCAGCCCGCGCAGTGTCCTCCTTTCCTCTTTGGTGCAAAGGGGGCAAGCGCAGCCGCGGAGTACCGAGGCATCAGGCAAAGGTTGCCGTTTCGGTGCAACAAGACCAAGACTGGGAGGACTGCAAGACGGAGGTCATCGTGGAGCCCAAGACGGCTTCACCACCAGAGCTTTGTGCAGGCGAAGACTACTTTTGTCAGGATAGCCGGTACTAGCTGTCCCCTTTCAAATTAGCCCGCCATTGTTGGCTCCCTTCCCGCTCGATATTTGGGAAGAGGACCAGGGCCTCTATAAATAGGACTAGCCGCCCAAAGGAAAAGGGGAATCGAAGAGTTAAGAGGTGAGAGGTGAGAGGTTTTGAGAGAGGCATCATCAGTTGTAGAGAGATAGAGAAGGGTGACTGAACTCCTCCCAACGGTTCATCCCCCGGCCAAGAACGGACCCTCGCGAGGCTGTTCTTCCTTGTATTGTTCATCATCATCAGCCCAAGAGGCAATCCACCACACCACACACTGGAGTAGGGTATTACACCACGACGGTGGCCCGAACCAGTATAAACCCTGTGTCTCTTGTGTTGTTCTTTCCATAGCTTATGCCTTAGCGAACCGGAGGGGTGCAGGTAGGTAGGAGGCGAAATCTCCGCGCGCACCCCAGTGTTCGAACCTCAAGGGTCTGCCGGAACCCGAAATCTTACAGTCGCCAGCGGTTCCCCCGACGACCACCGGTCCTCCGCCAGGGGCAGGCCCTGAGGCACCTCCCCAGCAGAGGGCCTACCTCCTGAGAACACCTTGCTCCGAACGCCGCGGTGGTGATGTCAGATCTCGGCCCCTCTCCTGCAGCCCCCTGCGCCCTCCTCCCGAGGGGTAGGAGACTGTGGGAGCGGGGCAGCTGCTCGCTGTGGCGACCTGCACCTCCTGCAATCCATGATTAGCGTATGCCTGCTCCTGAGGAATTAGCGGTACCCGATAATCGTTGCCTCCAGCGTGGCCAGTGGACCGTCCTGGGACTCCTGGAAGGGCTCAGCTTCTGGCGCCTCGTCCCCCCAGCTTGGGCTGAGGAGCGAGCCTTGTTCGCCCTCATGAGGGTGTCCTTGGTCCATCATGAGGGGCACGTATTCTTCTGGCACCGTCATCCCGAAGGCCATGTCATAGTGCTCCGTGTGCCACGCAGCTCTGCTTGACGCGCCCACCGTGGGGTGGTAGCGCGGCTGTCCACTGGGGCTGTGGGTCGCGTCGAGTCCTTCTTCTTCGCGGACCGGGAGCAGGGGCAGTGCCGCCACCGGTCCGGTGTTGATAGCTTCGCTGGCGTTGGAGTAGCCTTGGAGCCCGCGGGCGCGCGTGGAGCCCCCGCGCGGGCCACCCTGGGCTTGAGATGAGAGCTGGGTGCAGAAGGGGTGAGCCCCTGAGGCGGCGAATCCCAGGAGCTCTGCCACCCGCTCCAGCAGCACGTCGCGGCCGCCCTCCAGCAGCCTGCACTGCAGCAGCTCTCGGGCCACCGTGAGCGTGGCCCTCGAGTTCGCCTGCTCCCGGCGGGTGTACGGTGTCGTGGTCGCGGCGTGATTGGAGGCCCTTGCTGCCGACCGCGCCTGCCGCGGTGTGAGAGCTGTCAAAGCCTGTCCGCATCGCCCGCGGCCCGCAGCGCCCTGTGGACCGCGAGCTGCCTGGGGCACGGGGTCGCCCAAGGCGAGCGGCTCTGCGCGGGCGGGCCACGCCGCCCATGGATCTGGGTTGCCCGCCTGGTCGCCGGACATGGTGATGACGACACGACGGGGCACGAAGCGGTAGAAGGTGGATTCCGGTGCACCCCTACCTGGCGTGCCAAATGTCGGATTTCGGGTTCCGGCGGACCCTTAAGGTTCGAACACTGGGGTGCGCACAGAGATTTCGCCTCCTACCTACCTGCACCCCTCCGCCTTGCTAAGATCTAAGCTATGGAAAGAACAGCACAAGAGACACAGGTTTTATACTGGTTCGGGCCACCGTTGTGGTGTAATACCCAACTCCAGTGTTTGGTGTGGTGGATTGCCTCTTGGGCTGATGATGATGAGCAATACAAGGAAGAACAGCCTCACGAGGGTCTGTTCTTGGCCGGGGGGGACGAACTGCTAGGAGGAGTTCAGTCACCCTTCTCTCTCTCTTCTCGATTCTCTCTCCGATCGATCTCCAACCCTCTCTACCCTGGGGGTGGCTAGTCCTATTTATAGGCAAAGGCCCTGGGCCTCTTCCCAAATATTGAGCGGGAAGGGCGCCAACATCTGGTACACTTATCCTGACTAGAGTTGGTCCTCGCTTGTCAAAGGCTCTGTTGGTGACGCTGGCTTGGGCTCCACAATGACTTCTTCCCTGCCGTTGGACTGGTCTTGGTCTCGTTGCACCGAAACGGGTGCCTTTGCTTGATGCTCTCGCCTGCGCTTGCTCCCTTTGCACCAAAGAGGAAAGGAGGACACTGCGCGGCTGGCGCCCGCCTGGCGCCTTTGGTCGTCATGGCTTGCGTCACGGGCACCTCGTGAGGTACCCCGCCTTGATCTCTCCGCCTCCTCGCGAGCCAGCCTGATGAGGCCGTGCCTCAGGAAGCTCCGCGTCGTCCGCCCCACGAGGCTTGGCCCCTCGCGAGGGTCTTGGGTCTGTGTTAATGAAGACGGGCCGTGCTGGGCCCCCCTTTGAGCCACGCCACAGGCCGCAGGCAGGCAAGTCTAGGGACCCCCGTTCCCAGAACGCTGACAAAGTGGTCGGATAGTTCAAGAGTGAGATTTGCTCCTTCGATGATGAAGAGATATTCTTAGGGCCCTTTCGGTGTCACGGCATAAATCATAGTCTGGCCAGACATAGGTGACTTCATCACAGGGATGCCAGAACACAATAACGAGAAAGAAGAACAAAGTAAAGGGGATTTTGGTATAATGAGCATAGTGACGACTCAGGAGGATACCGATGCATCCCAGGTTTTGTGAAGTATGACGAAGCAAAGGGAACATCACATGATAACCAAAAGTTCACTCGAATATCATTCATGTGCTCATAGGGATCGATATGGACATCCACAGTCCCACTACCAGTCATTGAGCAAACGATTTCGACCATGTCTATGAGTTATCGAACCTACAGAGTGCCAAGCTTAAGGAAATCATGATCTTCTGAGTGTTAATAGGACAAGATTCATGAGAATGTATTTGTGTAATTGTGTCATGAATATTTGTAATAGTTCCAAGAGGATCTAGAAGCGTTTCAGGGTCACCGGAAGGGTTTCAGTGAATATTGGGTAATACCAGGTATTATCGATATATTATATATAGGTGAATTTTTTTCCCAGAGATGTTAATATACATATATATAACACTGAAGAAGTATTTAGAAAATTTTATATTTAATTTAAATATTAATGGGCCTTAAAAGGCCAAGAGGTGGAAGGGATTATGGGCCACAAGGGCCCATAAGGAAGTGGCGCCCCCTTGCCATCTCCCCAAGGAGGGTCTTTCCCTCCTCGGGGTTTTTGCTCTATCCGATAAACAAGTTTTTGAGCCTCCTCTAGTTCTTCTAGTTCTAAATCTAGTTGGTCCTAGTTGACTAATTAGAGCTAGGCTAATCCTCTTGTCCTCATAATTAGAAGTCCTGCGTGGTTCTAATCTCCTCTCTCTAATTCTCTGGCGACGATTTCCTCTGGGCGGCGAAATGTTGCCAGATCATGAAGGCCGCACGCTCACAACCTAGTAGAGAGGTCATGCTTTCGGTCTTCAGTTCGAGGGACTGTTCATGGGCAGTACGAGTGATCGTTCATCAACGGTTCGAGGAACTCCACGAATGATCTACACCGATACGTTCTTATTCCGCTAAAACTCAGTGACGGTAACGTTCGTGATTCCAATCCTTTATGCATCTTCATATTGATATTGGGTGATCGCAGCCGCAGATTTTTTTGTTTTCTACTACGTTTCCCAATAATGGCATCATGAGCAGTTATATGAGTAGGTGCAGGTTGCAATCTAGATCACATGTGATTCTGAGGTTTGATGTTCTTGATATGCTTCCTCAAGTGTTGCTTCAGTTCAATTCATCGATGGCATGGTGTCGCTTTTCAAAAGGCTCTGGCAATTGATCGGCTCTGGCCATCGATGATCTCCTGATAGTTCCTTGGGCTTCACCATAGTTGAGAATAGTGAACTGCACGTACACAAGAGGGTGCTGAAGATGGATGATCTTCAAGAGGGTCAGACGTATTTGCCGAAGTTTAGTGTGGGGCTAGAGATTTTTAAATAAGTCTCTTGTTTCACACACCCTGAAACTTAATCTAGCATCAAGAATCATCGCCTTAATTATGGATGTAGGTAGCTAGTATTACCTTTTTAAACTGGTTAGCCGCGTAACTAATTTTTTTCTAAAACCAATTAGAGGACGTCTAACTTGGTTTTGCATGTTATGCATATAATGTGGTATAGCCTTTGTCATGATAATGAGTTTATGTATGATATGGTTATATGTTGTAATGTTAAGTGGCCTACGCATCACAGCAAGATGGATGGAGCCACGAGATTGCCACGTTAATGTAAATACCATAGAGATAGCCTACGGGTTACAGGTGACAACGGCAAACCGTACATGGAGCACCCTGACGTGGAGAAGGTGTACTTGGCGTGGGACGAGGAGATATAATTTTGTGCCATGACGGAATTTCTAAATATGGTGCCACCATGAAGTTTTCTGAAATGGTCACCACGACAATGTTACTGAAATTGCCGCCAGGATAACATTTTTGAAATGAATGCCATGACAACAAAATAGTGTCCATCACGACACTTCAACCGGAGATTGAAGACGATCACGGAGATTCCCGGTGCCCAGGGCTTTACCATATCATTCTTTTATGAACTGCCTCAGATGTTTATCCCTTTGTTGTTTGCACCCTTTGATTGTGCATTAGTCAATTATTAGGGTGATCTCTCACAGTAAATATCAAGTTAAAAGGTGCTCTTCCTAGTGTTGCCACCGTTTATAACATGTGGCCTTTCAAAGTAGTACATGCTACCATGAGTACAAACGAGAAGTGAAGTGTCAGGCTGGTGAGGTAGGACTTCACAACAGAAACACTCGATTGCCTTTAAGTTCTAGTAGAAAAGTTCTAAGCTTGGAGCATGAAGCATTGAAAGATGAACAAGAATCGTATGGAGATATGATTGGCAAAGGATGGCATACCGGTTGAAATTCACATCATATGAGATGCTACCATCCATAGGTGTGAATGAGATTAGGGTCTTGAATCACTTACTTTCAATTATGAGAGATATTGATTTGAGTGGGAGTGCACTTTATATTAAAGATTTGTTAAACACTAGTGCAACATTAATTATGAATAAATTTCTAAATGTATTTTGTGTTATCATTATAGATCAATGGCTCACAATATGTTCAACTTAGTCCCTATGTTAGAGAAAGAAAAGTTGGCTGCTAATGGTGGAAACTATGCGGATTGGATCTGGAACCTGAGATTTATTCTCAGGAGTGTTAAGGAGTATGTGCTGGATCAGCCCCTAGGTGATGCTCCTGGAAAGGATGCAACACTAGAATAAGTTGCAACTTACACTACTCGTAGTGATGACTACGATTCAGTCCAGTGCCTCATGTTGACTTGCATGGATCATGAACTACATAAATGTTTTGAACGGTCCACTACTCAATTCATAATTGGGTCACTGGAAGTTCTATAAAAGAAGCAGGCAAAAGGATCGATGTTTTGAATTAACCAAGGCCTTGATTGAATGCAAGATGAAATAGGGTTCCTCAATGAGTGAGCATATAGTGAAGCTTGCTGGCTATTTTGATAGACTGGCTTCTCTAGAATTTGGAATTCCGCCAATACTCAGTACATATAGTGTGCTTTCTTCACTCCCCCCATCTTATACGATGGCTTTATCATGAATTACAACATGAATGGGATGGATAAAAGTGCAAACGAGTTGTTTGCTATGCTCAAAATTGTGGAAGCGGGAATGCAGAAGAACAGGATAGTGTTGATGATCAACAAGACAACCAGTTTCAAAAAGAATGGCAAGTCCAAGAAGAAGAAATCTACTGAAGCCAGTAAGACCGAGTCTCAGAAGAAGAACAAGGGTGGAACCTTTAAAGAGACTTACTGTTTCTACTGCAAGCAGAAGGGACACTAGAAGCGTAATTGCAAGAAGTATTTGGCGGATAAGAAGAATTGTCTTCCGGTAAAGGTATAATCGTTATACAAAGTTAATGTTATTATGATTGTAAAAAATTGTATGTCATGAGTATTTGATACTGATCGGTTGCTCTCATTTTGCAAACCGATACAGGTACTACAGGGAGCTCACAAGGAGACAAGAAATGAAGTCATGATACAAGTCGGGAATGGTGATGGGATCGCTGCTCAAAGACCATCAAAGTCATGTCTTTAGTTTACCTTCAAGATTTATCCTAGAACTTAAATAATAGTTATTTTGCTTCAGAGTTACGTAATGCATTATCCTACAGGTTGCGTGATGGATATTCTTATAAGTTTTAAACAATAGTTGTTCGATTGATCATGAGAATATGGTTTTTGATTAAACCTCTATTATGTGATTGTTTATTCATGATGAATCTTGAAGTGTATGATCTGTACCATTAAAGCTAAACATCTTAAGAAGACTGATGTAACCACTTGTTTGTGTGACACTCCTTAGTTATATCAGATAATTGATCTCCATAGAGATGAAGTATAAAAATATTTTATTTGAATAGACTTAATACATTGTGATGTATAAAGTCTGATGGATATAACAGGGGCACGGCGAATAATTATACTTGATCGAAGTTATGAGTAAATATGATTAACTTGATAAAATATAAGGACTGAATTATTTGAAATAGTTCAAAGAAATTCAGGAAGAAGATATAACATCATTATGACAAAAGATAAAAGGATTCTTCTTCCATATATCTAAGTCATAAGTTTAGCAAGGAATTGAATAATTATAGAATTATTATTACAATATGCTTCTATTAAATTTTGGGGATCTATAAATGAACCAACATTATATTCACTAAACCGATGCACCATCTAAAGAATTTGATAAAACTATAAAGAATTATAGAAAAATATTTCAGACCATTGCTTGATTGTAGGTTTTGTATTTCTCACACAAAATTATGAAGGACAAAAGTGTTTCTCAAGAGAATGAATATTTTCATGAAAAGGTTTACTCGTTAAAAGAAATAAGTGAGAGGATGATACAGCTTATTGAGATTATTGAATCTCCGAGTTAAGTTAAGATGAGACTAAACCAGAAATGTTCTGGAGTATGTTTGTCTGCAGAACTAAGCAAAAGAATCTACTACATAAGATGTAGAAGTTTTAGTTAAGACTATAACAAAATGCAAATGTCAGGAAATATTATTGAATCTACTGAATATTTCATCTTAGAAGAAGATGAATCTTGCGCACTACGAGGAAGCAGTGATGGCATCCAGCTAAAGAGGTATTACTCAAACTATTGAAATCCAAATTGATGTCCATATGCAAGGAACAAGTTGTAAACTTGGAGAAACCTTCAAAAGGTGTATACATGGATCTTCAAATATTCATGGATAGTGACCCTAAAATAAACATTTTTACAAAAGGGTTTTATAGGAATGCAAGAGTTGATCTTGTCAAATTTCTTGTTAGTAGTAATACATGATTACAATGGTGAGTGCTGTATATTGACATGTAATAAGATGAGTAAAAAAACTATTTTGAAAAGGATTCCAAAGGGATGTATATAAGATACAACCAAAAGTTTTTGTTGGGAATAATGAAATGATATAAATATTTTAAAGCCATGTATATGGTTTGAGATAAAGTATCAAGTAGTTGGAAATTTGATAAAGTAATTGGAGAATTTGAAATTTATCGAGAAGCTTGGTGATACAAGAAGTTTAGTGGAAGCTCTATGACATTTTTTTATCTTACATATGTTTGACATATCACTTTATCAAAAATAATATGAAGTATATTGGCACAAACGATTAAAATCAAGTTCTAAAAGGACTTAGAATTATTTGATGAAAATGTATATAGATAGATTGAAACATCTCATTATGCTAAGGCATGTAGTGTGACAAAGTTTTAAAGAAGTTTAAAAGGAGAAAATGTTTTCTCAAAATGTCATAGATGTCAACTACACAACCTTCTTCTTGTAGACATTGTTGGGCCTCCAAGTGCGGAGGTTTGTAGGACAGTAGCAAATTTCCCTCAAGTGCATGACCTAAGGTTTATCAATCCATAGGAGGCATAGGATGAAGATGGTCTCTCTCAAGCAACCCTGCAACCAAATAACAAAGAGTCTCTTGTGTCCCCAACACACCCAATACAATGGTAAATTGTATAGGTGCACTAGTTCGGCGAAGAGATGGTGATACAAGTGCAATATGGATAGTAGATAATAGTTTTTGTAATCTGAAATAATAAAAACAGCAAGGTAGCAAGTGATAAAAGTGAGCGTAAACGGTATTGCAATGCGTTGAAACAAGGCCTAGGGTTCATACTTTCGCTAGTGTAAGTTCCCTCAACAATACTAACATAATTGGATCACATAACTATCCCTCAACATGCAACAAAGAGTCACTCCAAGTCACTAATAGCGGAGAACAAACGAAGAGATTATGGTAGGGTATGAAACCATCTCAAAGTTATTCTCTCCAATCAATCCGTTGGGCTATTCCTGTAAGTGTCACAAACAACCCTAGAGTTTGTACTAGAATAACACCTTAAGATACAAATCAACCAAAACCCTAATGTCACCTAGATAATCCAGTGTCACCTCAAGTATCCATGGGTATGATTATACGATATGCATCACACAATCTCAGATTCATCTATTCAACCAACACAAAGGACCTCAAAGAGTGCCCCAAAGTTCTACCAGAGAATCACGACGAAAATGTGTGCCAACCCCTATGCATAGGTTCCCAATGTCACGAAACCCGCAAGTTGGTCACCGAAACATACATCAAGTGGCACGTGGTATCCCATTGTCACCACAGATATCCATGGCAAGACATACATCAAGTGTTCTCAAGTCTTTAAAGACTCAATCCGATAAGATAACTTCAAAGGGGAAACTCAATTCATTACAAGAGAGAAGAGGGGGAGGAGAAACATAAGATCCAACTATAATAGCAAAGCTCGCAATACATCAAGATCGTGCCATCTCAAGAACACGAGAGAGAGAGATAGAGATCAAAGACATAGCTACTGGTACATACCCTCAGCCCCGAGGGAGAACTACTCCCTCCTCGTCATGGAGAGCACCGGGATGATGAAGATGGCCACCGATGAGGGATTTCCCCCTCCGGCAGGGTGCCGGAACGGGTCTAGATTGGTTTTCGGTGGCTACGAAGGCTTCTGGCGGTGGAACTCCCGATCTATCTTGCGTTCTGGAAGTTTTAGGTCACGTAGGTATATATGGGTGCAGGAGATATGTCAGGGGAGCCAAGAGGGCCCCACGAGACAGGGGGCGACCTAGGGGGGCGCCCCCACCCTCGTGAGCACCTCATTCCTTCCTTGACGTGAGGTCCAAGTCCATCGGGTGGCTTTCGTTCCAAAAATAACTTCTCCAGTTGATTTTGTTCCGTTTCGACCCCGTGTGATATTCCTTTTCTTCGAAACACTGAAATAGGCATAAAACAACAAATCTGGGCTGGGCCTCCGGTTAATAGGTTAGTCCAAAAAATAATATAAAAGTGGATAATAAAGCCCAATATTGCCCAAAACAGTAGATAATATAGCATGGAGCAATCAAAAATTATAGATACGTTGGAGACGTATCAGTCACTTAGCATAACACTATGGAGAAATCAATAGTTGATGAGCATGTGTAGATGAATAAAGTTCAATCTACTTCAGAGATTGAATTAATCATAGATTCTATCAAATGTACAAAGGCATATGCTTCATATGACAAATCGTTAAGAGTAAATACCTTATGGGACTCTAGAGAGGCTCACTAGAGTAATTACTTCAATATTAATTACCTCAATTGGATGAAGATTTTGTTTCTTGTCCTTGGAGGAGATGAAGAGATTGTTGTAAAGAGTTACACAAAATATTTGTTGTAGAAGTTACGCGAGACAACTTCACGACTGATATGAATTAACTACCGGGCTATAATTTTGAAATAATTTTCTAAAATGAACATAAATTGTGGATCCATAAATGATATAACTTGAGACTTGAGTATTTTTCAATAGAATATAATCTGGATTAATAGAAGCTTATTGATAAATTGCGATGTATTTCCAAATGGATATTGACTATATGGAGATATAGCAGTTGGACTATATGGACATATAGTGTTACTATAGAATGGACTATATGGGGATATAGTGTCACCATTAATGTAACAAATGAATTACACAATAAATCTAGAAGTTACTGACACAAATAACATTGGGATTTGAAGAGTGTTAGATCCAGTGACGAAGGCTCTACCACTAGCAAAACATGAGCAACACTAGATAGCCATATGTGTTAAGAAAACCAAGCAACTAGATTATTGACTCTAGTGCAAGTGGGAGACTATTGCAAATATGCACTGGAGGCAATAATATTTACATTATTATATTTCCATATTCATAATTATAGAGTTTATATTTTATGCTATAACTACTATGATCCTGGAATATGCGATTCAATGGAAAACTCATATGCATGTGTGGAATGATAAAAGGTTAAATAAAAGGTTCCTAGTCTTGCCTCTAGGACCAGCTCAAGTGTTGTTGGTGATCACGTTTTTCGGATCTTAGTATATCGTTAAGTGTAACAATAGTCCTAAAACAACATTGTGATTATGACGTTGGAAGAAAAGTCATATTGAATCGACCCAATCTCGTTTGTTATGAATTGAGTTAATATCATCTGTATTCAATTGTAATAACACGGAGTATTAACGTGTGATATTTCTCCTTAGACCATGAGAGTATCGTGGTCACTTCTTAGCATACGACGGGCTTTGGGGTTGCTCAAACATCACCTGTAACTTGGTGATCATAATGACAACTTACGGGTTCATCGCAAAGTTTGACAAGTGGACGGATTTGCTCCTCCAATGATGAAGAGATATTCTTAGGACCCTGTTGGTGTGACGGCATCAATCATATTCTAGCCAGACATAGGTGACTTCATCATGGGGATGCCAGAACACAATAACAAGAAAGAAGAATAAAATTGGTAACGAGGATTTTGGTATAATGACCATAGTGATGACCCGGGAGGGTACCGGTGCATACCAGGTTTTGTGAAGTACCATGAAGCAAATCTAACATTATGTGATAACCAAAGGTTCACTCAAATATCATTTATGTGCTCGTAGGGATCAATATGGACGTCCATCGTCCTGCTGTCGGTCATTGAACGAACAGTTTCGGCCATGTCTATGAGTTACCAAACCTACAGGGTCACAAGCTTAAGGAAATTACAACATGTTAAGTGTTAGTAGCATGGAGTCATGAGAATATATTTCAGGAATTGTTTCATGAATATTCAAAATAGTTCCGAGAGGATTCGAAAGCATTTCGGGGTCACCGGAAGGGTTTAGGTGAATATCGGGTAATACCGGGTATTACTGATATATTATATATAGGTCGAAATGTTTCTGGAGATGTTAATATATATAAACAAAGTTGGTGATGGTGGTGTGCCTGCCATCCTGAAATATAGGCTGTCTGATTTATATCTGACGGATAGAAAGGAAACTATGGCAATTTTGAAAAAAGATACCCACACCCCTCTTCACATTTGCAAATTAGGCCTCCCCTCGATCATATTGATGTTCCATGCAACGCATGGGCATCTTGCTAGTACTACATATAATATATATAGAACATTGATTATAATTTGGGATAATGTGTCGCTTTTGCAGCTCAGGGCTAAATACTTGTCATAATGTAGGGGGGCACTATACTTTGTGTGATAAACACAGTGTACGTATGGAACATGGTTTAGATTATGAATATCTAGTTAGTATATCAAATGTACTATAATTCAACATCAAGTGTAATCAAAAAATTGAATTCGAGTTCATATAGTACACATAGTTCATGTCTATCTCTATAGTAATCATGTGGTGTGTTGTTAAGGTAATACGCGAATGATGGTTGAAGTTGGCAACAATCATGATTGTAGATTCTAATGCAAATAGAGAAACGAATTCAAATTTAGTTCGAATTGGAGCGGTAGTATAGACATTTGGAATGCACTAAAATGTTGGTATGAGTAGGTTACAAGAATTATACAGCCAGCGAAAAAATTTAATTGGACATAACATCGATTAATAGCTTTGAATAGCATTTGTATAGTAAAATGGAACAAGACTCTCTCTTTGTGTGGTGTGAATAGTTTTATTTTTTCGTTCTTTTAGGGAAGTGCGAATTGATTTGGTACGTACAAGTACAATATTACACGTTACTCTTGTCCCTAAAATTCAACCTGCGCCTTGTTATATCCCGAAAATTCAGATATCGTGCTCCCAAAACTCGCGCTTCACAACCCGCGCCTTGTGATAACCCACAAGTATAGGGGATTGCAACAGTTTTTGAGGGTAGAGTATTCAACGCAAATTTATTGATTCGACACAAGGGGAGCCAAAGAATATTCTCAAGTATTAACAGTTGAGTTGTCAATTCAACCGCCCCTGAAAGACTTAATATCTGCAGCAAAGTATTTAGTAGCAAAGTAATATGATAATAGCGGTAACAGTGACAAAAGTAACAGTATTGGTTTTGGTAGTGATTGTAATAGTGGCAACGGAAAAGTAACTAAGCAAAGATCAATATGTGAAAAGCTCATAGGCAATGGATCAGTGATGGATAATTATGTCGGATGTGATTCCTCATGCAATAGTTATAACATAGGGTGACACAAATCTAGCTCCAGTTCATCAATGTAATGTAGGCATATATTCCGAATATAATCATACATGCTTATGGAAAAGAACTTGCATGGCATCTTTTGTCCTACCCTCCCGTGGCAACGGGGTCCTATTGGAAACTAAGGGATATTAAGGCCTCCTTTTAATAGAGTACCAGAACAAAGCATTAACACTTAGTGAATACATGAACTCCTCAAACTACGGTCATCATCGGGAGTGGTCCCGATTATTTTCACTTCGGGGTTACCAGATCATAACACATAGTAGGTGACTACTAACTTGCAAAATAGGATCAAGAACTCACATATATTCATGAAAACATAATAGGTTTAGATCTGAAACCATGGCACTCAGGCCCTAGCGACAAGCATTAAGCATAGAAAAGTCATAGCAACATCAATCTCAGAACATAATGGATACTAGGGATCAAACCCTAACAAAACTAACTCGGTTACATGATAAACCTCATCCAACCCATCACCGTCTAGCAAGCCTACGATGGAATTACTCACGCACGGCAGTTAGCATCATGAAATTTGTGATGGAGGAAGGTCGATGACGACAATGGTGACGGATTCCCCTCTCCGGAGCCCCAAACGAACTCCAGATCAGACATCCCAAGAGAGATTGGGGCTTGTCGGTGGCTCAGTATCGTAAAATGTGATTGGTACGTCCATTTTGCATCATGCTTTTATATCAATATTTATTGCATTATGGGATGTTATTACACATTATGTCACAATACTTATGCCTACTCTCTCTTATTATACAAGGTTTACATGAAGAGGGAGAATGCCGGCAGCTGGGGTTCTGGGCTGAAAAAGGAGAAAATATTAGAGACCTATTCTGCACAGATCCAAAAGTCCTAAAACTTCACGGAAGTAATTTCCTGAATATATAAAAAATACTGAGCGCAAGAAGTACCAGAGGGGGGCCACCCACCAGCCACGAGGGTGGGGGCGCGCCCTACCCCCCTAGGCGCGCCCCCTGCCTCATGGGCCCCCTGGTGGCCCTCCGATGCCCATCTTCTGCTATATGAGGTCTTTCGTCTGAGAAAAAAATCATAAGCAAGCTTTCGGGACGAGACTCCGCCGCCATGAGGCGGAACCTTGGCGGAACCAATCTAGGGCTCCGCCAGAGCTGTTCTACCAGGGAAACTTCCCTCCGGGAGGGGAAATCATCACCATCGTCATCACCAACGATCCTCTCATCGGGAGGGGGTCAATCTCCATCAACATCTTCACCAGCACCATCCCATCTCAAACCCTAGTTCATCTCTTGTATCCAATCTTTGTGTCCAAACCTCAGATTGGTACCTGTGGCTTGCTAGTAGTGTTGATTACTCCTTGTAGTTGATGCTAGTTGGTTTACTTGGTGGAAGATCATATGTTCAGATCCATTATGCATATTAATACCCCTCTGATTATGAACATGAATATGCTTTGTGAGTAGTTACGTTTGCTCCTAAGGACATGGGAGAGGTCTTGCTATTAGTAGTCATGTGAATTCGGTATTCGTTCGATATTTTGATGAGATGTATGTTGTCATCCCTCTAGTGGTGTCATGTGAACATCGACTACATGACACTTCACCATTGTTTGTGCCTAGAGGGAGGCATTGGGAAGTAATAAGTAGATGATGGGTTGCTAGAGTGACAGAAGCTTAAACCCTAGCTTATGCGTTGCTTCGTAAGGGGCTGATTTGGATCCATATGTTTCATGCTATGGTTAGGTTTACCTTAATACTTCTCTGTAGTTGCAGATGCTTGCAATGGGGGTCAATCATAAGTGGGATGCTTGTCCATGTAAGGACAGCACCCAAGAACCGGTCCACCCACATATCAAATTATCAAAGTACCGAACGTGAATCATATGAACGTGATGAAAACTAGCTTGACGATAATTCTGATGTGTCCTCCGGAGAGCTTTTGTCTATATAAGAAATTGTCCAGGCTTGTCCTTTGCTACAAAAAGCATTGGGCCATCTTGCTGCACTTTATTTACACTTGTTACTTGTTACTCGTTACCAATTACCTTATCACAAAACTATCTGTTACCGATAATTTCAGTGCTTGCAGAGAATACCTTGCTGAAAACCGCTTATCATTTCCTTCTCCTCCTCGTTGGGTTCGACACTCTTACTTATCAAAAGGACTGCGATAGATCCCCTATACTTGTGGGTCATCAAGACTCTTTTCTGACACCGTTGTCGGGTAGTGAAGCGCCTTTGGTAGGTGGAATTTGGCAAGGAAAATTTTATATAGTGTGCTGAAATTGACTGTCACTTGTTACTATGGAAAGTAATCCTTTGAGGGGTTTGTTTGGGGTATCTTCACCCCGACCGGTAGAGCAAATAGTTGCTCCTCAACCTACTGGACCTACTAAAAATAAAAATGTTTACTTCGAAATTCCTTCGGGTATGATAGAGAAACTGCTAGCTAATCCTTTTGCAGGACATGGAACATTGCATCCCGACTTATACTTAATGTATGTGGATGAAGTTTGTGGATTATTTAAGCTTGCAGGTATGCCCAACGATGTTATCAACAAGAAGGTCTTCCCTTTATCTGTGAAGGGAGAAGCTTTGACATGGTATAGGCTATGTGATGATATGGGATCATGGGACTATAAGCGATTGAAATTGGAATTTCACCAGAAGTTTTATCCTATGCATCTTGTTCATTGTGATCGTAAATATATATATATATATATATATATATATATATATATATATATATATATATATATATATATAATTTTTGGCCTCGTGAAGGAGAAAGCATCGCTCAAGCTTGGGGGAGGCTTAAGTCAATGTTATATTCATGCCCCAATCATGAGCTCTCAAGAGAAATAATTATTCAAAAAATTTATGCTCGGCTTTCTGACAACAATCGCTCCATGCTCGATACTTCTTGTACTGGTTCCTTTATGATGAAGACTATTGATTTCAAATGGAATTTATTGGAGAGAATTAAACGCAACTATGAAGATTGGGATATCGACAAAGGTAAGGAGTCAGGTATAACACCTAAGTTTGATTGTGTTAAATCTTTTATGGATACCGATGTTCCGTAAATTTAGCACTAAATATGGACTTGTCTCTGAGATAGTAGCTTCTTTCTGTGAATCCTTTGCTACTCATGTTGATCTCCCTAAGGAGAGGTGGTTTAAATATAATCCTCCCATTGAAACAAAAGTAGTTTCACCTATTAAAGTTGAAGAAAAAACTATCACTTATGATGATCCTGTTGTTCCCAGTGCTTATGTTGAAAAACCACCTTTCCCTGTTAGAATAAAGGATCATGCTAAAGCGTCAACTCTGGTTCGTAAAAGTAATATTAGAACTTATACACCTCCTGAGCAAGTTAAAGTTGAACCTAATATTGCTATTGTCAAAGATCTCTTTGCTGATAATATCGATGTGCATGTTATTTATTTCGGTGATGAGACTGCTAGAATTGCTAAACCTGGTGCTAAAGATAAACATAGACCTGTGGTAGGCATGCCTGTTATTTCTGTTAAAATAGGAGATCATTGTTATCATGGCTTGTGTGATATGGGTGCTAGTGCTAGTGCAATAACTATTTCCTTATACAAATAAATTATGCATGATATTGCACCATCTGAGATAGATGATATCGATGTTACCATTAAGCTTGCTAGTAGAGATACTATTTCACCAATTGGGATTGTTAGAGACATTGAAGTCTTGTGTGGGAAGGCTAAATATCCTGCTGATTTCCTTGTTCTTGGTTCCCCTCAAGATAGCTTTTGTCCCATTATATTTGGTAGACCCTTCTTGAATACTGTTAATGCTAAGATAGATTGCAAGAAGGATGTTGTTACTATTGGTTTGGGTGATATGTCTCATGAGTTTAATTTTTCTAAATTTTAGACAACCCCGTGATGAAGAATTGGCTAGCAAAGATGAAATTATTGGTCTTGCTTCTATTGTTGTGCCTCCTAATGATCCTTTAGAACAATATTTGCTAGACCATGAGAATGATATGTTTATGAATGAACGAAGGGAAATAGATGAAGTATTCTTTAAACAAGGACCCATTCTGAAACACAATTTGCCTGTTGAAATCCTAGGGGATCCTCCTCTACCCAAGGGTGATCCCGTGTTTGAGCTTAAACCATTACCTGATACTCTTAAATATGCTTATCTTGATGAAAAGAAGATATATCTTGTTATTATTAGTGCTAACCATTCAGAGCATGAAGAAGAAAAATTATTGAAAACTCTGAAGAAGCACCGTGCTGCTATTGGATATACTCTTGATGATCTTAAGGGCATTAGTCCCACTCTATGTCAACACAAAATAAATTTGGAGAAAGACGCCAAACCAGTTATTGATCACCAACGACGGCTGAATCCTAAGATGAAAGAAGTGGTAAGAAAGGAAATATTAAAGCTCCTTGAGGCAGGTATAATTTATCCCGTTGCTGATAGTCAGTGGGTAAGTCCTGTCCATTGTGTCCCTAAGAAGGGAGGTATTACTGTCGTTCCTAATGATAAAGATGAATTGATTCCGCAAAGAATTATTACAGGTTATAGGATGGTAATTGATTTCCGCAAATTAAATAAGGCTACTAAAAAGATCATTACCCCTTACATTTTATTGATCAAATGCTAGAAAGATTATCCAAACATACACATTTTGCTTTCTAGATGGTTACTCCGGTTTTTCTCAAATACCTGTGTCAGCTGATGATCAAGCAAAGACCACTTTTACTTGCCCTTTCGGTACTTTTGCTTATAGACGTATGCCTTTTGGTTATGTAATACACCTGCTACCTTTCAAAGATGCATGATGGCTATATTTTCTGACTTTCGTGAAACGATATGTGAGGTTTTCATGGACGATTTGTCCGTTTATGGATCCTCTTTTGATGATTGCTTGAGCAACCTTGATCGAGTTTTGCAGAGATGTGAAGAAACTAATCTTGTTCTGAATTGGGAGAAATGCCACTTTATGGTTAATGAAGGTATTGTCTTGGGGCATAAAATTTCTGAAAGAGGCATTGAAGTTGATAAAGCTAAAGTTGATGCTATTGAAAAGATGCCATGTCCCAAGGACATTAAAGGTATAAGAAGCTTCCTCGGTCATGCCGGTTTTTATAGGAGGTTCATTAAGGACTTCTCAAAAATTTCTCGGCCTCTGACTAATCTATTACAAAAGGATATTCCTTTTGTCTTTGATGATGATTGCATAGAAGCATTTGAAATACTTAAGAAAGCATTGATTTCTGCACCTATTGTTCAGCCACCTGATTGGAATTTACCCTTTGAAATTATGTGTGATGCTAGTGATTATGTTCTAGGTGTTGTTCTAGGGCAAATAGTTGATAAGAAATTAAATGTTATTCAATATGCTAGTAAAACTCTAGACAATGCCCGAGAAATTATGCTACTACTGAAAAAGAATTTTTAGCAGTTGCTTTTGCTTGTGATAAGTTCAGACCTTATATTGTTGATTCTAAAGTAACTATTCACACTGATCATGTTGCTATTAAATACCTTATGGAAAAGAAAGATGCTAAACCTAGACTTATTAGATGGGTTCTCCTGCTACAAGAATTTGATTTGCATATTATTGATAGAAAGGGAGATGAGAACCCCGTTGCAGATAACTTGTCTAGGTTAGAGAATGTTCTTGATGACCCACTACCTATTGATGATAGCTTTCCTGATGAACAATTAAATGTCATAAATGCTTCTTGTACTGCTCCATGGTATGCTGATTATGCTAATTATATTGTTGCTAAATTTATACCACCTAGTTTCACATACCAGCAAAAGAAAAAGTGCTTCTATGATTTGAGACATTACCTTTGGGATGACCCACATCTTTATAAATAAGGAGTAGATGGTATTATTAGACGTTGTGTACCTGAGCATGAATAGGAATAGATCCTACACAAGTGTCACTCCGAGGCTTTTGGAGGACACCATGCTAGAGATAGAACCGCACATAAGGTATTGCAATCCATTTTTTATTGGCCTACTCTCTTCAAGGATGCCCGTAAGTTTGTCTTTTCTTGTGATGAATGTCAAAGAATTGGTAATATTAGTAGACGTCAAGAAATGCCTATGAATTATTCACTTGTTATTGAACCATTTGATGTTTGGGGCTTTGATTATATGGGACCTTTTCCTTCCTCTAACATGTATACACATATTTTAGTCGTTGTTGATTATGTTACTAAGTGGGTAGAAGATATTCCAACTAGTAGTGTTGATCATGACACCTCTATTAAGATTCTTAAAGAAGTTATTTTCCCGAGGTTTGGAGTCCCTAGATATTTAATGACTGATGGTGGTTCACATTTTATTCATGGTGCCTTTCGTAAAATGCTTGTTAAGTATGTCATTAATCATATAATTGCATCTCCTTATCACCCGCAGTCTAGTGGTCAAGTAGAATTGAGTAACAGAGAGCTCAAATTAATTTTGCAAAAGACTGTTAATAGATCTAGAAAGAATTGGTCCAAGAAACTTGATGATGCATTATGGGCCTATAGAACTGCATATAAAAATCCTATGAGTATGTCTCCGTATAAAATGGTTTATGGTAAAGCATGTCATTTACCTCTTGAGCTAGAACATAAGGCATATTGGGCCATTAAAGAGCTCAATTATGATTTCAAACTTGCCGGTGAGAAGAGGTTATTTGACATTAGCTCACTTGATGAGTGGAGAACCCAAGCCTATGAGAATGCCAAACTGTTTAAAGAAAAAGTTAAAAGATGGCATGATAAAAGGATACAAAAGCGTGAGTTCAATGTAGGTGATTATGTATTGTTATACAACTCTCGTTTAAGATTTTTTGCGGGAAAACTTCTCTCTAAATGGGAAGGTCCTTACGTTACCGAGGAGGTCTATCATTCCGGTGCCATAAAAATCAACAACTTCGAAGGCACAAATCCAAAGGTGGCGAACGGTCAAAGAATCAAACATTATATCTCAGGTAATCCCATAAATGTTGAAACCAATATTATTGAAACTGTAACACCGGAGGAATACATAAGGGACACTTTCCAGAACGTTTCAGACTCCAAAAAGGAATAGGTATGTGGTACGGTAAATAAACCAACTCCAAAACAGTTCTAATGGCAAATTTTCTCCGTTTTGGAATATTTAGAAAAATAGGAAAATAAGAAGCAGACCGGAAAGGACACGATTCTTCCACGAGGGTGGAGGGCGCGCCCTACCTCCTGGGCGTGCCCCCTGCCTCGTGGGCACCTCGTGTGTTCTCTAGACTCCGTTTTCTTGCACAATACTTCTTTTGGTTGGTAAAAATTCATTATATAATCTCCTAAAGGTTTTGACCACCGTATCACGCAAATATCTCATGTCTTTGTTTCGAGTTGTTTTTGTGACAGATTTAGGTCATCATGTCGTCTTTAGGTTCCCCCAAGGACAAGTTCTTTGAGAAGGTCATCAATCCCTACCTTGCGGAGGTGCTGCAACACCCTCAGATCATTGAGATGCGTGAGGGGTTGTTGCATGTCCGCGATGTCGAGGGACCAAGGAGGATCGGAAGCACGGAGACAAGGCTCGAGGCATTGGAGCAACATGTTTTCAAGTGTCAAGAGATGGTGGAGCGTGGACTCGACTCCAATCACATTATGATCACAGAGTTCATCAACAACAACAAGCTGGACATCAAGGACATTGGGGAGGCCATCTTCAAGCTTCATGAGAAAATCGAGCACCTCCAAGCCCAGATCTATGACCTACAAAATCAAAACTATGATTATGAATATAGATTCAAGAGGATGAGTTTGGCTGCAGATTTGAGGATTCAGGAGACTCAATCATCCTTCTATGATGGTGAGCCTATGCCTTGGAAGAGGGACGACAAGCCTATATCATCAACAACTCCACCTTCTTCACCAACAAAGAAGAACTGAGTATCTGGTATGGGCACTCCCCTTGGCAACTGCCAAGCTTGGGGGAGTGCCCCGGTATCGTATCACCATCACTTTTATCTTTACCATTTTTCTTAGTTCGATCCTTTTGATAATATCTTGATCTAGTAGAATAAAGTTTTAGTATGATCTAGTTGTGAGTTTTGCTTTATGATCCCTCTATGTAATCGAGTTCGTGAGCTATATATAATAAAGATTAGTGTTGAGTCAAGGGCTTTATTATTTTGCTATGATCTTGAGCGAATGAAATAAGAGAAGAAAAAAAAGAAAAAAAAAAGAGATCATATGGATCTTATGGAAAGTAATAAGCTCACATATAAAGAGTATGATGAATAAAAGATGTTGAGAGTTCACAGACATAGTTTTGGTCATCGCTGCAATGAATAGGAAGTAATAAAGAAAGAGAGGTTCACATATAAATATACTATCTTGGACATCTTTTATGATTGTGAGCACTCATTAAAGTATGACAAGCTAAGAGTTGACGTTGGACAAGGAAGACAACATAATGGGTTATGTTTTCTTACATCTGAGATAAATTATATTGTCATGGATCATCCAACATGCTGAGCTTGCCTTTCCCTCTCATGCTAGCCAAGTTCTCTGCACCAAGTAGAAATACTACTTGTGCTTCCAAATATCCCTAAACCCAGTTCTACCATGAGAGTCCACCATGTCTACCTATGGATTGAGTAAGATCCTTCAAGTAAGTTGTCATTGGTGCAAGCAATAAAACTTGCTCTCTAAATATGTATGACTTATTAATGTGGAGAAAATAAGCTTTATACGATCGTGTGATGTGGAAGAAATAAAAGCGACAGACTTCATAATGAAGGTCCATATCACAAGTGGAAATATAAAGTGATGTTCTTTTGCATTAAGATTTTGTGCATCTAACCAAAAAATGCATGACAACCTCTGCTTCCCTCTGCGAAGGGCCTATCTTTTACTTTTATCTTCTACCTTACATAAGAGTCATGGTGATCTTCACCTTTCATTTTTACATTTTATCCTTTGGCAAGCACAATATGTTGGAAAGATCCTGATATATATAGCTAATTGGATGTGAGTCTTCAAGAACTATTATTGTTGACATTACCCTTGAGGTAAAACGTTGGGAGGCAAAACTATAAGTCCCTATCTTTCTCTATGTCCGATTAAAACTTCATACCCATAAATATTGCGTGAGTGTTAGCAATTGTGAAAGACTAAAAGATGGTTGAGTATGTGGACTTGCTGAAAAGCTCTTATATTGACTCTTTCCTATGTTATGATAAATTGGAATTGCCTCAATGACTGAGATTAGAGTTTGTTGGTTCTCAATGAAGTTTATGATTCATACTTGAAATTGTGATTGAATTGTTACTTTAGCATAAGAGATCATATGACTATATATATATATATATATATATATATATATATATATATATATATACACATAAACACTATTCTGATCACGGGATCAGAATAATATTCTGATCACAACCTGACCTGCCCCGCTAGTAGTACGTTGAACTTCCTTGTGAACTAGGTTGAACTTCCGCCAACATTGCCCAAATGGGGCTTGCGATATACCGTTGGAAAGCTATGGGCACCAATATCATGACCCAACTTAAATTTTTGGCAAAATATAAGCGGTTTAAGAGCAGTTTTGAAAATCGTTTTTTCTTCGCACAAAAAATGTGAATCGTATTTTCGATCGCATTTCTAAACTGTTTATCGAAATGAGGCATATAATATGGCGTTGGAAAGCTGTTGCAAAACCGCTCCTTCCACATGTTGAAAGTTTTCTCTAATTCCCTATGGTTAAAGAGTAATTTGAAAAAATGTAAAATTTCGTGAACCGAACAGCTTAGTTCATTTTTTTCGATGTCATTTCTAAACAGCTAATCCAATGGAGGCATATGATATGGCGTTGGAAAGCTTATGAAAATGCGCTACTTTTTCATCTGGAAAGTTTTTTTTGCTCATTTTGAATGGTTTAAGAGTAATTTAGAAAATGGTCCAAGTCCTACCGAGTTCGTATTTTCTACCTAATTTTTAATCGTGCGTCCGAATGCAGCAAATGATATGGCGTTGGAAATCTTGAAGAAATGCGAAACTTTTTGGTATGTATTGTTTCTCCCAATTCTTTACGGTTTTAAGTCAGTTTCGAAAATGGAGAAAAACGTATTTTCGCCGTAATTTCTACAAACTTTATCGGAATTGGGCAAATAATATACCATTGAAAAGCTACAGAAAATGCGAAACTTTTTTTTGTTGATGGTTTTCTCTGATTCTTAGCCGTTTTCAAGTAATTTCTAAAACGGCGGGATCATTCGTTCTGCCTCAATCGCGAAACAGATTCTTCGAAAATGCACCGTGTGAAGAACCTGAACTTCTTGGCGCGTGTACCTGAACTTCACTCTGTTTTTCACGTGATTTTTTTGCTCGTACGTCTCCATCCACTGCTCGTAACTCTCCATCCACTCACCGGAATTGAGCGAGTGATATACCAGTGAAGAGTTGTTGTAATCACATAACTTTCCCGTGTTGATCATTTTTTCATACTCTCGACGATTTACAAGTTTTTCATCTGAAATTCATTCAGCGTAGTAGTCGCACTTCATGCTGTTTTCACGTTGAACTTCTGTGACGTATTTTCGTTTGTAATTTTCTCATCCTTCGTTAGTGTTACACAAATGCTACTCCTTTTGTACAAACCCCTCTCACAATAATTTTTTTAACTTTCTCCGACCGAGGACTTGAACTTATTACACAAATGATATTCCTGCCGTTTTGAAGTAATTAGAAATATGACGAGATTATGATTTCTGCCTTCAGTGCGAATGGGAATGCACTGCGTGAAGTAGCTGAACTTCTTGGGCATGTCTGTTTGAACTTCATTTTGTTTTTGATGTGCTGTTTTTGGCCCGTAACTTCCAAACCACTTACCGGAATTGAGCACATGATATACCGATGGAAAGCTGTTGAAAACATGCCACTTTTTCGTGTTGATCAGTTTTTCATACTTGTGGTGGTTCAAAAAAATTTGAATGCATAAAAATGTGTTTTTAACGGTATACATAAAACTTTTAAACCATTCATCGGAATATAACCTATAATATACCGTTGGAAAGCTTATGAATATGAGCATCTTTTTCATGAGACAGACGTTACAATTTTTTGTCATTTGAGAGCAGTTTTAAAAGTGGCAAAAACAACGTCGTTTTTTGCCTGTTTTTACATGTAATTGAAGGTTGGACGTCTCGCACTAGAGATCTTGAACTTCACCGGGAGGAGGACGTGAACTTCTTGCAACAAAACTTTTAAGCTTTCTGCTTTCTATTCTTATATTCCTATCGCAAGCACATTTTGTGTAGTAGTTGAACTCCCGCTGTTTTCATCTTGAACTTCTATCACGTGTTTTTGTTCAATCCCTCTCATAAGAATTTTTTAACTTTCTCGGGCCGACCACTTGAACTTCTAGCAACAAAAATTTTAGAAACGTGAAAATTGAAGGTTTTTAGAAACATCAAACTTCTTCGTTATTTAATATTGAACTTATACGTTTTATTCTTTAGTAACTAGAAAAATCCATTTTTTTAAAATAAATATCAAACTACTTTGCTCTGTCCAATTGAACTTCTTGGTTTTATTCTCTAGTAACATAAAAACCCGAGTTTTTTTATATACATTGAACTACTCCTATTTTCAAAAATGAAATTCTTGGTTTTAATATTTAGTATATGGGAAAATATGATTTTTTTTATTTTAAGTTCTTGGTTTTAATCTTTAGTATTGCGGGCCCAAAATGACACTGTTTTTTGTTTTGTATTTTGAGCTTCTAAATCCTAGGTTTTAATATACTTTTGAACTTCTGTGTTATTTTAATTTGAACTTCACATTTTATTTTTTATTTTTAAATAAACATGATTTTGACTTCTTTTTTTATTTTTTGATCTTCATGGTTATTTTTTAATAACAGCAGATATCTGAGTCTTTTAAGTAGGTAAAATCCTAGACTTTTTTAATAAACATCAGACCACTTTGTTATTTTATTTTGTATCTAGTTTTAGAAAAGTGAGAACATTTTAATAAAAAATAGCTTTTCCTTTTTATCTTAATTAGAACTTCATTTTGTTCTTTAGTAATGAGAAAACATCTGAGTTTTTTTAACCTTCGTACTTCTCTCTTTTATTACTTTGAACTTCTTAGAAAAAAATATGGTTTTAAATAGGTAATCAACTTTATATGTTCTTAAATTTGAAATTCTAGGTTCTTTGACCTTCTCGGTTATTTAAAATTGAACTTCAAGGTTTTTTAACACTACACTAGTGTAAAAACGCTCTTATATTACAGGACGGAGGAATCATTTTTTTGATAAATATTGAACTACTTTGTTATTTTTATTTGAACTTCTAGAGTTTGTCTAGACACGAGAAAATCTGTTATTTACAACTTTATAAACGGTTTATAAAAATAAACCATATCTTTTCTAGGTTTTTTTGTAGAACAAGCAAATCCCATTTTCTCCCTAAATTTTGAGCTACCCTATTTTTCAATTTGGCCTTCTTGGGTTATTCTTTAGTAACGAAAAAAATCCTAATGTAGTAATAAGCATTGAACCGCTCTGTTATTTGTATTTGAACTTCTAGTTTTTTTAACGAGAAAATCGCCTTTTTAGGCTTTATTTTCCTTTTAGTAATGAAAAAAACTCAATAATTTGTAGTAAACATCAAACTTACTTCTCTTTCTCTATTCTTTTCTTCGTTCTACATGAGAAAATATAGTTTATTTTTTGGTAGTCAAATGAAAAAGGTTACAGTCCCACAGGCATAAACAATCAAACTTCCCTGGATTTTTTAGCAGTAATACATGAAATTCTTATGTACAAAATTGTCTTGTCTCTCATACTAGTGGGTGGAGCCTCTCTTTTTTAACTTATTATCTTCTTAAATTTTTAGAAGCGAAAATTTTCATTTTCTAAAAAAGTGGACTTCTCTATTTATTTAATTTGAACTTCTTGGTTTCATGTTTAGAGAGAGAAAAGATAAATGTTTTCATAATCATTAAACCGCCCTATTTTTTCATAATCATGACGTTCACACCACCACTACACATATTTTTTATCCTTCTCACCACTGCACATTTTTTTGCTTACACACACTGATTGTTTTTCTCTTCTCTCATTTTAGAATGGTAAAATTGCAACGTTGTCGTAGAAGGTAGGAACGAACAACTCTTTTTAAAGAAAACTAGTGGCAGGGAAGGCCATTGTAGCGCAATTTAACCAGGCACACAAACAGAGAGAAAAATGATTCGGAACTAACACTTATAGCTTACACACTAGCCTCAACACCTACACATGGACAGAGAGAAAAATTCCACTGCCTTTCCAAACTACTGATTCAAACATAACAAAAGCGTGGCATTGTTTTACTGTAAAAGCAGAAAGAGATTGTTGCTTAGTACACTGATGTATAGCAGTAGTAGAACTTGTCACATAGCAGTAGTAGAACTTCACGACGGCCGACGTATAGCTATAGTAGAACTTGGCTACCAACCATAGTAGAACTTCAGGGCGGCCGTCATACAACCGTAGTTGAACCTGATGTAGCTATAGCAGAACCTGAAGTAGAAATTACTGAATCATCCAGCCCAATAGTAATACATGAAGCAGATTCACATTAGCACCACACATTTGTGAAAGAAACAAAACTGTCAGGGCAAGAAAACTAGTACTCCGATAAAGGCGTTTGTTATGTCAGAAGAAAAATACCCTGGAGAAATATTGTTGATGGCTAATACTACCAACAAAATGCTTCTGGTCAAGTAGGGAACGAAGAAGCCCCAATCCTGATAGACACACATTTATTTTGGAGATTAAAATGATTTCTTTCTTGGCTGTTTACTAAGATCAATGGAATATTATAGTACATAGGGAGAGGTAGGGAGGAAGGAAGTACCCCAGGGAACTGGCCTACAAGGACAACCAGGAATCTGGTGGTGCCGACGACCGTGAACAGAAATGTTGCCTGCATGCAAGATGAGACCAAATCTAATGCAAAATTAATAGTTTTTATATATCTGAACGTTATGCAGTTCCATATCTGAACTTCCTCTGTTTTGCCTCAACTTTTAAGTGGTAAAACATTAGAGCTTGGGCATATGCATTTTTGCTAAGTAGGCGCAGAAGTTTGGAATAATAAATACATAGGGAACATCAATAATTCATCACATATTCTGCCAATTTTGTTTTTTGCAACATCCATTCTTCTAATTTTTTTAGTAATTAGCCCCGAATCAAAAACAATCATGTTACTAGCTCACTGATCTTGTTCACATGTACCTAAAATAAAAGAACTAGCATCACCAAAAATGGACAGTTCAGGGGTTGAAGAGGGAGCAGGTCTGTGTAGCAGGAGCAAGCGTGGGAAGAGGTCGGGGGGAGGATTTGACACGAGCCTCGTTACCATTTCTATTCTCCTGTGCACTGCAGTTCAAGCAACCCGGCGATGGCTGCATAGGAGAGCTATAGTACTCGGGGTGTTTCACTGGAGAAATCGAGGCAGCCTCCTCCGCTGATGGCAACGGCGGGGCGACTGGGTGGCCGAGGGAAGGGAGTGGTGCATGAGATGACTCCGGCACGCGGTGCTGAAGGGGGCGATGCCGGTAGAGGCGCAGGGAGCCTGGGAGGCTGAGGTGGGAGGCAGGTGGTGGCGGTGCCGCATGGTGGCAGCCGGATCCCGGGCCTCCGGCGTCCGGGATGCGGGAATCTGGCGGCGGCGCATCTGGCTGGGGGGAGTTGGTTGGGGCGGATGGCGGCGTCAAGGAGGGGGGACGGTGGCCGCGGGGGAGGAGGCGGCAGTGCCGGTGGCGAAATCCAGGGAGGGTGGCAGCAGGGAGAACGCGGCGGCGTAACAGAGGTAGGCGGCGGGGTCGCGCGCCGACGCTTGGTGGTGGCTGGAGGCCGCAGGATCCGGCGGCGCGCGTGGGGGTTCAGGGGAGGGCGCTCCGCGGCGGGTGGATCTGGGAGGTGGCGCGGCGGTTGGGGCCTTCGGGGAGGGGGCGCGGCAGCGGCCGGCTCCAGGGAAGGCGCGGATGAGGCGTGGGATCGAAGGAGGGGGCTCGGCGGCGGGGGATCCGGGGGGTGCGGGCGGATGCGAGGTGGAGTGCGGGAGACGTGGGGAGAGCATGCGGTTTTTTTCTTCTGTTTTATCGTTTGGCGCTGGCCGCAATAGTTCGGAGGATCTCCTCGCGCTCTATATAGGCGCCATCCTGATCCAAATAACTATTACGATCCCAGGATCAGAATAGTGCCACCCTATATATTTCTTATCTTATGATCTATATTTTTATTTTCTTATGTTAAATTTTACATTGTGAATCAATAGGAATGTAACTATTTGAATTTCAAACATAATTTAATTATGAAATGGTCGTAAGATTACCTCAGGTGAAGAATAACTTATTCTGCATCCTGGATGATGAATAGTAACACTATATATATATGTGTGTGTGTGTGTGTGTGTTTCTGTTCTAAGAATGAACATGATGCCCTCATGTCCGTATTTTATTTTTATCGACACATCTATCTCTAAACATGTGGACATATTTTTCGACTTCGGCTTTCGCTTGAGGACAAGCGAGGTCTAAGCTTGGGGGAGTTGATATGTCCATTTTGCATTATGCTTTTATATCGATATTTATTGCATTATGGGCTATTATTACATATTATGTCACAATACTTATGCCTATTCTCTCTTATTTTACAAGGTTTATATGAAGAGGGAGAATGCTGGCAGCTGGGATTCTGGGCTGGAAAAGGAACAAGTATTAGAGACCTATTCTGCACGGCTCCAAAAGTTCTGAAACTCCACGGAACTTATTTCCCGGATATATAAAAAATATTGAGCGCAAGAAGTACCAGAGGGGGGCTACCCACCAACCACGAGGGTGGGGGGCACGACCCCTGCCTCGTGGGCCCCTGGTGGCCCTCCGATGCCCATCTTCTGCTATATGAGGTCTTTCATCCGAGAAAAAAAATCATAAGCAAGCTTTCGGGACGAGACTCCGCCGCCATGAGGCGGAACCTTGGCGGAACCAATCTAGGGATCCGACGGAGCTGTTCTGCCAGGGAAACTTCCCTCCGGGAGGGGAAATCATCACCATCGTCATCACCAACGATCCTCTCATCAGGAGGGGGTCAATCTCCATCAACATCTTCACCAGCACCATCTCATCTCAAACCCTAGTTCATCTCTTGTATCCAATCTTTGTATCAAAACCTTAGATTGGTACCTGTGGGTTGCTAGTAGTGTTGATTACTCCTTGTAGTTGATGCTAGTTGGTTTACTTGGTGGAAGATCATATGTTCAGATCCATTATGCATATTAATACCCCTCTAATTATGAACATGAATATGCTTTGTGAGTAGTTGCGTTTGTTCCTGAGGACATGGGAGAAGTCTTGCTATTAGTAGTCATGTGAATTTGGTATTCGTTCGATATTTTGATGAGATGTATGTTTTCATCCCTCTAGTGGTGTCATGTGAATGTCGACTACATGACACTTCACCATTGTTTGGGCCTAGAGGGAGGCATTGGGAAGTAATAAGTAGATGATGGGTTGCTAGAGTGGCAGAAGCTTAAACCCTAGTTTATGCGTTGCTTCGTAAGGGGCTGATTTGGATCCATATGTTTCATGCTATGGTTAGGTTTACCTTAATACTTTTGTTGTAGTTGCGGATGCTTGCAATGGGGGTTAATCATAAGTGGGATGCTTGTCTAGTAAGGACAACACCCAAGCACCGGTCCACCCACATATGACGATGGTGCTCTCCAACTGGTGCTTTTTAATAAGAGGATGATGGCACAACATAAAAGTAAATAGATAGGCCCTTCGCAGAGGGAAGCAGGGATTTGTAGAGGTGCCAGAGATTGATTTTTGAAATAGAGATAAATAATATTTTGAGCGGCATACTTTCATTGTCAACATACCAACCGAGAGATCTCGATATCTTCCATGCTACACACATTATAGGCGGTTCCCAAGCAGAATGTTAAAGTTTATAGTCCCCCACCACCAACAAACATCAATCCATGGCTTGTCTGAAACAACGGGTGCCTTCAACTAACAAAAATCCTGGGGGAGTTTTGTTTGCAATTATTTTGATTTGGTTAGAGCATGGGACTGGGCATCCTGGTTACCGGCCATTTCTCGTGAGTGAGGAGCGGAGTCCACTCTTCTTGAGAATAACCCGCCTCGCATGGAAGATATAGACAGCCCTAGTTGAGACAATGAGCTATTCGAGCATACAAAACATAATTTCATTTGAAGATTTAGAGTTTGGCACATACAAATTTACTTGCAACGGCATGTAGATATCGCATATAGGAAGGTATGGTGGACTCATATGGAATAACTTTTGGGATTTATGGAAGTGGATGCACAAGTAGTATTCCCGCTTAGTACAAGTGAAGGCTAGAAAGAGACTGGGAAGCGACCAGCTAGAGAGCGACAACAGTCATGGACATGCATTAAAATTAATCAACACTGAGTGCAAGCATGAGTAGGATATAATTCACCATGAACATAAATATCGTGGAGGCTATGTTGATTTTGTTTCAACTACATGCATGAACATGTGCCAAGTCAAGCCACTCGAAGCGTTCAAAGGAGGATACCACCATATCATACCACATCACAACCATTTTAATAGCATGTTGGCATGCAAGGTAAACCATTATAAACTCCTAGCTAATTAAGTAGGGCATGAGCAACCATAATCTCTAATTGTCATTGCAAATATGTTTCATTCATAATAGGCTGAATCAGGAACGATGAACTAATCATATTTACAAAACACAAGATAGGTCGAGTTCATACGAGCTTCTCTCATCTCAATCAGTCCATCATATATCGTCATTATTTCCTTTCACTTGCACAACCGAACAGTGTGGATAATAATAATAGTGCACGTGCATTGGACTAAGTTGGAATCTGCAAGCATTTAATACACATGAGAAGACAAGGTAATATGGGCTCTTAGTTAAATAAAAAATAATGCATAAGAGAGCCACTCAGCAATTTAATCATGGTCTTCTCCTCTCGACCCCCAAAGAAAAGAAAAGAAACAAAACTATTTACACGGGAAAACTCCCAACAATCAAAAGAAGAACAAGAAATCTTTTTGGGTTTTCTTTTTAATTACTACTACTAAAAGCATGGAAAGTAAACTAGCTAAAAGCTAAAACTATTTTTTTTGTTTTCTTATGGTTTTTCAAACACACAAGAAGAATGCTGGAAAAGAAAATTAAACTAGCATGGATATGTGACGCCCCGAGACCGACGCGCCAGGTGTCTTCCAGTTATTCGCTATCGTTGCCATGTCTTTCGCTTGCGTGTTGCATCTTGTCATGTCATCAAGTGCATTGCATCATCATGTTTTCGAAACTTGCATCTGTCCCGATCTCCTCGTTCCTTCCATTGTCCGTTCTGAGTCCAGACACACTTGCACGCGCCCGCGGCACGTCCGAAATATTATTTTATAAGTGGCCAGAAAATGTTCTTGGAATGGGATGAAAGTTGGCGTGTGGTCTTATTATAGTGTAGATAGACCGCCTGTCAAGTTTCATCGCATTTGGAGTTCGTTTGATAGCCCAACCGTTAAACTATAGCGACAATATAGTCGGTCTAACGTCGGACGTTTTCGGTCTCCAAAAACAGTCGCTGGGCCTTCTCTCTTATCTTTTCTTAGCCTGAGGCCTTCTGCACAGTCCACTACCTACTGCCAGGCCCAACCTAATCTCTCTCGTCAGCCCGCGCCCCCCCCTCGCGCTTGTCCGAAAGCTGTCCCGGACCCGACCCGGGCAGTCGTCACTGTTGTGTCCAGATCATCCCTGAACATCTACAAAACATCTCTGTTTTCTTATTTGGGCTCCCTAACCTTTTTTATCCGGGTCCGTCGATTAAAATCGAAGGGATCAAATGCCCCTATCACAAATCTACTTGTTTTATATAAGACCACCACCTACCGATTCAACCTAACCCTAAAATCTAGGAGCCTTGTCCCTCGCACCGCCACCACATTCTTTCTCGGGATCCCTCCCGATCCAAACCACCAGCCTCCGTTCGGATCCACCGCCGCCTCCCACTTCTCCTCGTTTTCGGTAGCAAGTCAACGTGTCCTCGCTCGATCCCCTGCTCATGCCCGAGGCCACCTCCTCTACTCGATCCCGAGGGGATCACGAGCAGCTCGTCCCCGTTTCCTCGATCTCCAGCGAGCACCAGGCCGAGCCCCTGTCTCTCCATCTCTATATCCTCTCCCCGCAGCTCAGGTCTCTGGTTCTTCCCTCACCCCGTCTCTCTCTTTTCTCTGTATCAAGAGACCGCCAGGGCTGCCTCGAAGATCCACAGCCGCTCGGCCACTAGGAGCCCAAGACGCTGCCGCCCCGCGCCCGGGTCCTGCATCCCCGCCCGCTTTCCTTCTCCTCAGGGACTCGCCAGAGCTCCCGTGGCCGACGCCTCAAGCTCGCCGCCAATCGCCACCACGTCCCCGTTGTCTCCGTCGGGTCCGCGCCCGTGCCCCTTTTCCCGGACGCCCCCGCCTGGATCTGCTCCTCATCACCTCGTTCGCATCATCGGGATCGCGCCAAGTCCCTCGCCGGAGGTCGCCTGTGTCGCCCGTCAAGTTCCCTGCTTCGGCCCTGCAATGAACCTGCCGCTACAAGCCCCGCCAGCTTCGTCAGAACGTGAGCGACGCGTTGACCCTTCCGATCGATCCAAGAAGGCCTAGCCCAGCTGCTGCTAGATCCTAACCGCACCACCGAACGGGCCAAGCCCATGGGTGAGCCTCACTGCTGCGCCCCCTCCCACTGATGGGCCAACTAGAACCGGCCCGTATCGTGTATTTTTTTCCGCAGAACGTTTTAGCTTTTTATTCCAGAGTTTCTAGTTTTGCAGAAAACACCTTCGGGATCATTCATTTTAGTAACTTCTAAACCGTGCATCGGATTAAAATGCTTTATATATGAAAAATGCCTAAAATTTTGTCTAGTTTCATAATATACTATTTTCATCTATGTTTAAAATTTTTAAACTGATGTTTGCATTAATTTGCTTAAATAACATGTTAAAATGAAATCTTTCATAACTAAATAATCGTAGCTCGGTTTTAAATAATCTGTATATGTAAATGGGGTAGAAAAATGCATAGTTTAACATGGTGGCATCTCTTTGCATGTTTAACAACTCTAAAATATGGTTTAGGGCAGAACAGTACCAAACCAAAGATATTGCACATGAGGAGTTTCCGGACTTGTTGCTTGTTGTTCCGGCCTCATTTAAACTTGCCTAGATAGGTAGTTTTCATTTGCTTCACCTCTTGCCATGCTAACCAACATTTAATCTTGTTGGGTACCTAAACGAGAGAGAACTAAATAAGTCACGTGGTGTTTCGTTAATATGCAACGGAGTTGCATATTGAGGTCCACTTAATTTGTAGGATTGTTTGTGCACTTTGCCAAGCCATGCATATGTAAACCGGACATGCATCATACTTGATTGTGCATCATGACATGATTATTGATGGTTGTTTACTATGTTGTTTGCTCCTTTCCAGTGTTGCTTCTTCGGGTTGGTTCCGGTAACGTTGCGTTTGTGAGGATCCGTTGGCTACGTCTGTTTGTCTTCTTCATGGACTCGTTCTTCTTCCTTGTGGGATCTCAGGCAAGATGACCATACCCTCGAAATCACTTCTATCTTTGCTTGCTAGTTGCTCGCTCTTTTGCTATGCCTATGATGCGATACCTACCACTTGCTTATCATGCCTCCCATATTGTTAAGCCAAGCCTCTAACCCACTTTGTCCTAGCAAACCGTTGTTTGGCTATGTTACCACTTTTGCTCAGCCCCTCTTATAGCATTGTTAGTTGTAGGTGAAGATTGGAGTTTGTTCCATGTTTGGAACATGGATATTTTGTTGGGATATCACAATATCTCTTATTTAATTAACGCATCTATATACTTGGTAAAGGGTGGAAGGCTCGGCCTTATGCCTGGTGTTTTGTACCACTCTTGCTGCCCTAATTTCCGTCATATCGGTGTTATGTTCCCGGATTTTGAATTCCTTACACGGTTGGGTGATAATGGGAACCCCTTGATAGTTTGCCTTGAATAAAACTCCTCCAGCAAGGCCCAACATTGGTTATACCATTTGCCACCTAGCCTTTTCTTTCCCTTGGGTCAGCTGGCTCAAGGGTCATCTTTATTTTAACCCCCCTGGGCTAGTGCTTCTCTAAGTGTTGGTCCAACTGAGCGATGTCCGGTGCTACCAGGGGTAACTCTGGGCTGGCCTACCTGACGTCTTGCTCATCCGGTGTGCCCTGAGAACGAGATATGTGCAGCTCCTATCGGGATTTGTCGGCACATCTAGGTGGCTTTGCTGGACTTGTTTTACCATTGTCGAGGATGTCTTGTAACCGGGATGCCGAGTCTGATCAGATTGTCTTGGGAGAAGGAATATCCTTTGTTGACAGTGAGAGCTTGTGATGGGCTAAGTTGGGACACCCCTGCAGGGATTTGAACTTTCGAAAGTCATTTCCGCGGTTACGGGCAGATGGGAATTTGTTATTGTTTGGTTGTAGAAAACCTGAAGTTGATCTTAATTAAAATGCACCAACCGCGTGTGTAACCGTGATGGTCTCTTCTTGGCGGAATCCGGGAAGTGAACACGGTGTTGGAGTAATGCTTGACGTAGGTTGTTCTAGGATCACTTCTTGATCATAGTTTTTTGAACGTTCTTTGCCTTCTCTTCTCGCTCTCATTTGCGTATGTTAGCCACCAGATATGCTAGTCGCTTGCTGCAGCTCCACCTCATACCTTTTACCCTTCCTATAATCTTAAATAGTCTTGATCACGAGGGTGTGAGATTGCTGAGTCCCCGTGACTCACGGATACTTCCAAAACAAGTTTGCAGGTGCCGATGATACCGTGCAGGTGATGCAACCGAGCTCAAGGAGGAGCTCGATGAAGATCGTGTTTGTTATGTTGTTTCCGTTTCTAGTTGATCAGTAGTGGAGCCCAGTTGGGACGATCGGGGATCTGTAGCATTTGGGGTAGTCTTCTTTATTTTGGTTCCATAGTCGGACCTTGATTGTAACTATTGATGTAATGCTTTATTCATGTATTGTGTGAAGTGGCGATTGTAAGAAAACTATGTACCTCTTTTCCCCCTATTTCATTACATGGGTTGTTGTGAAGATTACCTCACTTGCGACATTGCTTTCAATGCGGTTATGCCTCTAAGTCGTGCTTCGACACGTGGGAGATATAGCCGCATTGAGGGCATTACAGGATAGTACAATGAAAAAGTATGAGCACTGACAACTAGAATGAGTGTGTGAACATGAATGTAATGTCGGTGAGAAATACGTACTCCCCCAAGCTTAGGCTTTTAGCCTAAGTTGGTCTAGGGCCATGGTTGGCCCGGTGGATATCCAAAGTTGTGGCTGAGGTCGTACTGTGATGCAGCGACTATTGCCTCACGGGCTGCAGCTTGGAGGCGAGCTGCCTCCGTCCTCCTCTCGTACTCTTTCGCCTCCTCCCTGGTTATAACATATCCCCCTTTTGTCTGAAAGTCAAAGAAAGCAGGAGCAGGGAGAGCAACATGGACGACGCGACGTTTGTCAATGATTAATCGGTACTGGAGGAACTATTCATTCCTCTCGACAAACTAATGATGAACCATAGCATTATAATCTAGATAAGCAGGAGGCAATTCCATATCATTCTCATGTATGGGTATCTCAAGAAAATTAGCTACACGAGTTGCATAAATTCCACCAAACAAGTCTCCACTTAAACTATTAAGATGCAACCTACATGCAACAATAGCCCCCAAGTTATATTGTTTATCACCTAATACAGCACTCTTGAGGACACTAAGATCTGGAACGCACATGTGACAAGCCTCATCTTTACCGTTAATGCATCTACCCTCGAAGAGAGCAAAATAATGTATGGAAGGAAAATGAATGCTCCCTATGGTAGCTTGTGTGATTTCCCTAGATTCCCTCACAGTAATACTAGCAAGAAATTCTTTATATTCAGATTTGCGAGGTTCACTAACATTGCCCCAGTGCGGGAGTTTACAAGCAGTACTAAAATCTTCTAGGTCCATGGTATATGATTTATCATAAAGATCAAATAGGACAGTGTGAGAATTGTGCAAGGCTGTAAATTTAAACCTTCTCACAAATGAATCAGTTAGATAGAGGTATCGCTGGAACTTATCTGACACGAAGCCCTCAAGATCAGCGTTACGCACATACGCGTCAAATTCTTCCTTGATGCCTGCATGGATCATAAACTCCTCTGACAGCCATTCACAAGGCCACACTTGAGCTTCCCTCGGTAGTTCATAGTCTGGCTCACGTATAGCGACCCTAGGTGCCTGCTTTCTTGAGGAACCACCTTGGTACATTTTCCTAAACATATTTCTTCCTCTAAAAAATTTCTGAAATTTTTAGTAACTCAAAATAAAAGTGAACCAAACTCAACAAGATTGATAGCAACTACTCCCACAAGTGCCTAGCGGACATATCATGCAATAAAACTACTTTTGACCACATAAATTTGACATGCAAGCTCAAGAACAGGGTCACCTAAGTAGAAAAAATTTGCAACAAGTAAAGAACTAGAACAAAAACTAATTGGACCATTGGAGGAGTGGCATACCGAAGAACAATCCCCCGAAGCAGTTTTGTGAATGGAGCTTTGAGCAAGGAGATTGAAAATGGCAGCAAGATGAGCTAGAACTCGGGTTTGAGCTGGAGGAGGATTTTTTCTGGAGGAAGACAAAGTGTGTGGGTACAGGAATAAGTGGAGGGGGCCCACGTGGGGTCCACGAGGAAGGGGGAGCGCCCCAGGGGGGTGGGCGCAGCCTGGACACTCGTGGCCAGGTGGTGTGGCCCCCAGGTGTGTTCTCAGTGCCAATAATTCTTAAATATTCTAGAAAAAATCATATAAAATTTTCATAGCATTTGGAGAACTTTTATTTTTGGGGTATTTTTTATTGCAAGGATAATTTAGAAAACAGACAGAAAATACTATTTTTGCTTTATTTAATCTAAATAACAGAAAGTAAAAGGAGGGTACAGAGAGTTGTGCTTTCTAACTTCATCCATCTCGTGCTCATCAAAAGGAATCCACTAACAAGGTTGATCAAGTCTTGTTAACAAACTCTTTGCGAATAACATGAAACCGAAGAATTTTTGAATAACACTACGTTACCTCAACGGGGATATGCACATCCCCAACAATAAGAATATCATATTTCTTCTTGACAGTAGGAAGAGGAAATTCAAAACCTCCAATAGTAATTGTTGACGTTTTTCCAATAGAATTTATATTGTGGACTTGAAGTTGTTTCCTCAGAAAGTGTACTGTATGCTCATTACCATTAACATGAAAAGTGGCATTGCCTTTGTTGCAATTAATAACAGCCCATGCAGTATTCAAAAAGGGTCTACCAAGGATAATCGACATACTATCATCCTCGGGAATATCAAGAATAACAAAGTCCGTTAAAATAGTAACATTTGCAACCACAACAGGCACATCCTCACAAATACCGACAGGTATAGCAGTTGATTTATCAGCCATTTGCAAAGAAATTCCAGTAGGTGTCAACTTATCCAAATCAAGTCTACGATATAAAGAGAGAGGCATAACACTAACACCGGCTCCAAGATCACATAAAGCAGTTTTAACATAATTTCTCTTAATGGAGCATGGTATAGTTGGTACTCCTGGATCTCCTAGTTTCTTTGGCATTCCACCCTTAAAAGTATAATTAGCAAGCATGGTGGAAATTTCAGCTTCCGGTATCTTTCTTTTATTTGTAACAATATCTTTCATATACTTAGCATAAGGATTCATTTTAAGAATATCAGTCAAACACATACGAAGAAAGATAGGTCTAATCATTTCAGCAAAGCGCTCAAAATCCTCATCATCCTTTTTCTTGGATGGTTTAGAAGGAAAAGGCATGGGTTTCTGAACCCATGGTTCTCTTTCTTTACCATGCTACCTAGCAACAAAGTCTCCCTTATCATAATGTTGATTCTTTGATTGTGGGTTATCAAGATCAACAGCAGGTTCAATCTCTACATCATTGTTATTGCTAGGTTGAGAATCAACAAGAACATCATCATTAATATTATCACTAGGTTCATGTTCATTACCAGATTGTGTTTCAGTATTGGAAATAGAAATATCATTGGGCTTCTCAGGTGTGTCAACAACAGGTTCACTACAAGCATGCAAAGTCCTATCATTTTTCTTTTTCTTATTCTTAGAAGAACTAGGTGCATCAACATTAGTTCTGTGAGAATCTTGCTCAATTCTCTTAGGGTGGCCCTCAGGATACAAAGGTTCCTGAGTCATTTTACCCCCTCTAGTCACAACTCTAATAGCATTATCACTTTTCTTATTATTTAATTCATTGAGAAAAATCATTCTGAGCTTTAAGTACTTGTTCTACTTGAGTGGTAACCATAGAAGCATGTTTACTAATAAGTTTAAGTTCACCTTTAACTCTAGACATATAATCACTGAAGTGTTCAATCATATAAGCATTGTGTTTCAATTGTGTACCAACATAAGCATTGAAGTTTTCTTGTTTAACCATAAAATTATCAAACTCATCCAAGCATTGGCTAGAAAACTTAGTAGATGGGATTTCACCCTTATCAAATCTATAGAGAGAATTTACCTTTACTACCTGTGTCGGGTTATCAAGACCACGTATTTGTTCAATAGGTGGTAAATTCTTGACATCTTCAGCTTTAATACCTTTTTCTTTCATAGATTTCTTTGCCTCTTGCATATCTTCAGGACTGAGAAATAGAATACCCTTTTATTAGGAGTTGGCTTAGGAATTGGTTTAGGAAGTGTCCAATCATTTTCATTACTCAACATATTATTCAATAACAATTCAGCTTGATCAACAGTTCTTTCCCTGAAAACACAACCAGCACAACTATCCAGGTGGTCTCTGGAAGCATTGGTTAGTCCATTATGAAAGATATCAAGTATTTCATTTTTCTTGATAGGATGAACAGGCAAAGCATTAAGTAATCGGCGAAGCCTCCCCAAAGCTTGTGGGAGACTCTCTTCTTCAGTTTGCACAAAATTATATATTTCCCTTAAGGCAGCTTGTTTCTTATGAGCAGGGAAATATTTAGCAGAGAAGTAATAAATCATATCCCGGGGACTACGCACACAACCAGAATCAAGAGAATTAAACCATATTTTAGCATTACCCTTTAATGAGAACGGAAACAACTTAAGGATAAAGTAATAGTGAGTTTTCTCATCATTAGTGAATAGGGTTGTCGATGTACAAAAGTAGGGGCTCTCCTTTTGATCCCTTTACTTGTGCATGGGCAGTCAGAGCCACATGCCGCGGCCACACTTAGCAGGGCAGAGGAGGGAAGCTGGAGAGAATCCGAAGCATGAGACGACCAAGGCAACGCCAAGACTAGAAGCATAGGAGGGCAAGAGGGCGAGGTGGTCTCCCTCGGCAAGATCCTTGCCGGGGTGCCCCCCCCCCCCCCGCAGCCACGGCAAGAGCCTTGCCGGGGCAACTTGCCCGATGCTAGCAGAGTGAACCACCCTTGAGCCCACCGGCTCCAACCCAACCAGCTGCGTTGGAACCAGGGCTTCGGAGGCGCCTCTGTGGTGGCATGAAAATCTTCGTCAAGCTCATAATTATATGAGTTCAGATGAGGACTAGAAGACAACGACCCTCGGCAGGATCCTAGCCAAAGAAATCCACAAGACCCATGGCAAGACCCTTGCCGGGGATGATAGCAACGCCACGGAAAGACCCTTGCCGAGCCCCCGGCAAGACCCTTGCCGAGGGCGTCAGCAGGGCCACTGCCAGGCTCGTACCAGCCAAGACTCCGCCGTCGTTCGCATGCAGCTGCCAGCCCAACCAGCTGGGCAGGCACCTGCGTGGCAACATGCACCTTTCAGGCCAACACAGCAAGCACCTGCATGGCGGCATGCAGATCTTCCTAAAGGCCCTACCACCGTGCCACCTCAGCTGCCTGTCTGCCTACATGGTGCTGCATGCATCGCTAACCTAGGCGCGTGTCGAAGCGAGGCGAAGCGGTGATGGATGGGACGGGCCTCGTTCCTGTCCCCGATAAAGCTAATGGATACCTACGTAGCACATTTAATGTGCTTTGTCCCGTAATGCCGTGCGATAAGCTCACGCACTGTAGGCCTTTCCACCTCCTGTGTGCCACTGTGGCAGCCCCTTTTTCCTATAAAAGGAGGCCCGAGGCAACCAGGAGAAGGATTCGTATTTTTGGAACAGGACATCCCCCGTAGCTAGTTCAGAAATCTCAAGAACCACCAAAGCAGGACTAGGGTTTTACGCATCCTCGTGGCCCGAACCTGGGTAAACGATCTGTGTGCTTGCTCGCTAAACCTGCTCTTCTCACGACCACGCGCCCGCTGACCATAGAAGGGATCCCTGTGATCCCATAGGTGTCGTTCCCACCAAAACCTTTGGCTCGCCAGGTAGGGGGTCGCAGTTGTGAGAATCTAGTCTAGCAGTTAGCCTAGCAGTTCTTCGTCCCCATGGCTCCCAAGAAGAAGAAGGCCACGGCAGTCGGTTCGTCGGGAGCCAGACGGCCAGTACCGGTGCGGGCGAGCAGCAGGCCGGTCACGGACAGAACCCAAGGCGCGACCCGCGAGCACCAACATCGCTCTGGTAGTTAGAGCCTGGCGAGCGGCGTCGTTCGTGCGCAAGGCGACGGGCCACACGCCGTGAAATCCAGAGACGGCGCGGGACCCTCTGAGGGTGTCACCGTACCACCAGCGGGCGGCACGGCGACCTCCAAGATGCCCACTCCGGCGCCCACAGCACGCTCTTCCCAGGTTGTGCGCGACGACAACGTCACCACGCCGGTGACCCTGGATGCCACCGTGGGAAGAGTCATGTGCGTCATCCGCGGGATGAAGGAGGCCATCATGCCCGCCGAAGTGCTGGCGAGGATGGCGCACAACCGCTGGGCCGTGACAGAGCTCCTTCTAACATGGTTAGAAGTCGAACCGCGCCACGGTCCATGCAGCTTTCGCCGCCGCCCACGCCAGCAGAAGCCTTGGCGCGCGCGCAGCTGCTCCTCCACTTCCCTCCCGTCGCGGAGAAGCTCGACGAGTGGAGAGACACTATCCGGAGCCTTGTCGGCATCGCCAACAAAGACGAGCCACGGCCGGCGGGGCCCTTAGGCCGGCGCTCCATCGAGCCACTGCATGCTGGTGGTGGAGGGGCCGGAGGCGCCGCGGCCACGGTGCACTCTCCTCCTTCATGCCAGCCACCGCAGATGTCAGTCCGTCGTGATGACGCTTGTGATGACATTTCCATAGCGTCGTCCGACCCACACACCCGCCACGATCAACACCAGGTTCTTCAGGAGCAAGCCCATGAAGACACTCAAACCACCATCGACCGCTGGCGCGATACGCGCCACCAGTCAGACAGGCGGGTGGGGACCGCTATGGACCACCCAGCACGGGGAGGCTCCGGTGGCCTACCTTACGAGGTGGGTTGCCCAGCCTTTACCCGTGAGCAGTGGCAGTTCCAGTGGCCGTCCCACCGCATGTTCAAGACTGACGTCGGTGAGAAGTATGACGACAAGACCCACCCGTCAGAGTTCCTCAGCATCTACACCATCGCGATGCAAGCCGCTGGAGCTCGTGGCGACAAGGTGCTTGTCAATTGCTTCCCGTTGGCCCTGAAACCCAATGTCATGTCTTGGTTGATGCACTTGCCGGCAGATTCCATTTCTTCTTGGTCAGATCTGTGCCACGAGTTCATTGGTTCCTTCACTGGAGGCCACCAAGCTCACGGCCAGGCGAGTGATTTGCATATCATTCCCCAGAAGGAAGGTGAAAACATGCGCAAGTACATACAGAGGTTCAGCCGAGTGCAATACAACATCCCGGATGTTCATCCTGCCGCCGTGATCAGCACATTCCATCAGAATGTGTGTAACCGCAAGATGCGTGAAGAGCTGGCAATGAACAAGGTCAAGGACGTGGCCGAACTTTACGTTCTGGCCGATAGATGTGCCCGGGCTGAAGAGGGAAGGAAGTACCCTGGCGAAGACGCCGGTGCAGAAACCGACTCTACTGATGAAGACATCGCCGCCCCGATGAAGAAGGGCCAGCGTCGCAACAGGAAATGGAAGGACAAGACCGTGCTTGCCGTTGAGGGATCCGGTGACACCAGCACCGCCAAGAAGGCCAAGGCGAACGACCCCGGCAAGGAGATTGCCGGGTGTGCCGCTTGACGGGCCTTGGCGGCTGCCGACAAGCCAGGGGGCTTTGACAAGCAGTACTACAAGATCCACCACACCAAGGGCCACGACCTCCAGAACTATCGACAAGTTGAGCTGCTTGCTGAAAAGCAAAAAGCCTAATATGAGAGGCGGGACAAGGAGAAGGGTCGGGATGGTGCCGAAGGTTCTGGCAAGAAGCATAGCGGCCAAGGAGGTTGCCACGACAAGGACAACCAGCAAGAGAGGCCCACCCGGGGCCGCGACAAGAAGCAGGAAGACGATGATCGTGACGAGGACGACGAGTCCAGTGAGCATGAGTTCCAGAAGGCTACAGAGGCCATGTGCATCGATGGTGGCGCCTCGCTGCACAACTCTCACCGCCAGCTCAAGGAGTGGGCGCGTGAGATTACAGCAGCAGAGCCATCGTTCGACGCTCAAAAGCCACTGAAGTGGTCTAGCACGCCCCTCATCTTTGACGTCGAGGACCACCCTGATCGCATGACTACGGTTGGGTGTTTGTCGTTGTTGGTCTCACCAATGATACGCAACCTCAAGGTGAGTAAGATGCTGGTTGACGGCGGGGCCTGAACTTGATCTCGCCCATCATGTTCAAAAGGCTGCAAATTCCTGATGGACACCTTTAAGAAATGGGTACGTTTCAAGGGGTCAGCCCGGGAAGGAGCCAGCCGAGGGGGAAGGTCACATTGCCTGTGACGTTTGGAGGTGAGTTGAACTACAAGACGGAGAGGATCATCTTTGATGTGGCCGAGATCCCCTTGCCCTACAATGGGATCCTCGGCCGCCCGGCACTAGCCAAGTTCATGGCGGCATCGCACTATGCCTACAATATGCTAAATATGCCTGGGCCGATGACCATCATCATTGTCCCTTCCGACAAGAAGGATGCGCTGATCTGCGCTGACCAACTCTATCGAGAAGAAGTTGCAGTAGCTGCCACCAAGGCACCTGCTCCTGCCATTGAGGCCCTGGGAGGGAAGAAGAAGACCGGTGAGACCTCTCGCACCCACTCCGGCAATCGCACCTCTTCGGAGTGCTGGGCTACCATCGGTGTCAAAACCGGCGAATCTTGGGTAGGGGGTCCCGAACTGTGCGTCTAAGGCGGATGGTAACAGGAGGCTGGTGACACGATGTTTTACCTAGGTTCGGGCCCTCTTGATGGAGGTAAAACCCTACGTCCTGCTTGATTATTCTTGATAATATGAGTAGTACAAGAGTTGATCTACCACGAGATCGGAGAGGCTAAACCCTAGAAGCTAGCCAATGGTATGACTGTATGTTGTCCTACGGACTAAAACCCTCCAGTTTATATAGACACCGGAGGGGGCTAGGGTTACACAAGGTCGGTTACAAAGGAGGAGATATACATATCCGTATTGCCTAGCTTGCCTTCCACACCAAGTAGAGTCCCATCCGGACACGGGACGAAGTCTTCAATCTTGTATCTTCATAGTCCAATAGTCCGGCCAAAGGATATAGTCCGGCTGTCCGGAGACCCCCTAATCCAGGACTCCCTTAGTAGCCCCTGAACCAGGCTTCAATGACGATGAGTCTGGCACGCAGTGTTGTCTTCGGCATTGCAAGGCGGGTTCCTCCTCCGAATACACCATGGAAGAATTTGAATACAAGGATAGTGTCTGACCCTGCAAAATAAGTTCCACATACCACCGTAGAGAGAATAATATTTCCAAAAATCCAATCTGCTGACACGTTTTGGCAGCATGACATGATGCCATGGCCCAGTAATTATTCGAACCGCTTTTCCTTAACCAGCCCCGCACATAACGTGAGGCGGTTTCTTGACATGTCTTGTCAAAGTAGAGATCGTGTTCCCCTTATTACGAGATTCTCATCAATACGGACGTGGGTAACCCAACCGCGCCATCAATTACGGCGCTTGGTGGACAAGCGAGTTTTACCAGGCCAGTGGAGGTGCATAGTTTAGTCCGCCCTTATAAAGGGATAAGATCTCACCTTTTCTACCTACGCCTTCTTCCTCCTTGCTCATCCATTCTCGCGCACTCGAGCTCCAGCACCCAAATCTGCATCCTCCTCCTCAACCCTCTCCAAACATGTCCGGAGCGGGAGGCAAGTGGATGGCCTCCTCCGTCATGGAGGGGAACATCAAAAAGTTACGCGGAGCCGGATACTTAGCCGCGGATACTGTGCACCGGCTGCTAGCCGCGGGGCAGGTCATCCCTACCCCAGAACCTCACGAGAGGGTGGTCTTCCTCCACCACTTCGTCCGCGGACTGGGGTTTCCCCTCCATCCATTTGTCTGCGGCCTCATGTTCTACTATGGGCTGGACTTTCATGATCTGGCCCCGAACTTCATCCTCAACATCTCGGCGTTCATCGTCATGTGCGAGGCCTTCCACCGCATCCGGCCCCACTTCGGCCTGTGGCTGAAGACCTTCAATATCAACTCGAAGGTGGTGGGTTGCCAACAAGAGGAATGCGGCGGAGCCATGGTGTGCAAGATGCCCAACATTACATGGCTTGAGGGCTCCTTCGTGGAGACCATAAAGGGGTGGAAATTGGGGTGGTTCTACATCACCGAGCCGCGCGACACCAACTGGGCGGCGGCCCCCGAGTTTCGATCCGGAATCCCCACGGGGCTCACTTCCTGGAAGGAGAAGGGCCTGTCTTGGGGTTCATCGGTGGAGCTGGACGGACTCCAGAAATGTATCCAGAACATGACAAGCAAGAAACTTAAGCTTGTCAACATAGTCCAAGTCATGCTCTTCCATCGGATCCTCCCGTGTCAGCAACGGGATTTCAACTTATGGGAGTTCGAACCGGCCCGGCACTAGACTCTAAGCGAGCTCTTCGACACGATGCACAAAGACGTCCGGAGGGTGTTGTTCAAGGGCGCCGAGGTCCCTCCCTCTCTCACCGAGGACCGTGGGCTAAGCGTGAAGCGCCCTGCGAATCCAGTAAGTTCTGTACATTTGGCAGGATATTTATTTCCCATAGCTTAACCCTGTGCGGGGTCTGAGCTCTCATGCCTTTAATAGGACTGGGTGGAGGCATCGGAGCAGATCGACTGTCTGGCGCCTCTGCCCGAAGACACTGCGGGCGCTCTCCTGACGGAGATGCTGACTCCGGCCCCTTATAAGGTGCCGGAGAAGACCAAGGGAACTCGAAAGAGTTCTGGCGCCAGGTGGTATCAGATTCATCATCTAATAACTCCACGACGCACTCCTCCCATGAAGATGAGTAGGAGGAAGATGAAGATGCTCCCCCTCTAGCTGGGGGAGACAAGAAAAGGATGGCCGCCCCAACCGGGGAGACCGAAGGGTCCAAGAAAGGAAGGACTCTCCTTCCGGACTACTCCACCACCGCCGCCAAAGGCAAAGACGAGTGGCTGCTCAGGGCCAAGCCCCTGGAGAAGTCGTAAGTATTCGGATACCAGAGTAACTCATAGCATTCCTTTGTCCCACTGCTTCTCCTAACTCCGAATGTGATTATGCAGACCGCCCCAAGCCCATATCGACGTATCCTCATCGGACGGCTCCTTGGATTCCTCGGATATGGATAGCAATCCACTTCCAACCGCCTCCTCCCCTTGCCCTACGGACAATGCCGAGGTATTGTCTCAAGGGGCACCGAGCCGGGGGAAGACAGTCCCGGAGGCACCTCAAGGCAACTTTCCGGACTCCAGGAGCAAAGGGAGCAAGGCTCCCGGGGGCTCCAAGCTCGGCTCTCAGCCGAACACCGTGCCGAAACCTCCAGTGGTTCCGGACTCGGGCTGGCGGCCCCCTTCCAAAAGGGGTAAGACGCTCGTGCCGGTGTGTCACAGCCCTAGAATTGGTTGTAACTAGTTGCACAAGCATTCATGCATCATGTATATATTTATGAAAGTTGAATTGGGGAAAGTGGAAAGCCTCAGAAGTCTTTTACAAAAATGATCAACATTAAAAAAAAATTCAAATAAACCCAAGAAAATGTTCCTGTCAAGCTATAAAAATATTGGCAAGAGGTAAAACTCAAACCAATATTTTTGGAGTCTCAGAAATATTTATTTTGGGCATTTGGAATTAATTCAATAACTATTTGAATTGGATTTATATTTATTATATGTATAAATATATGTTCAATAATTCTGAAAATTGTTGTGTGGCTTTGTATAAGTCCACTTAGTTGACACAATTATTTTCATGAAGTTTAAAATTGATTTAGTATTTTACTAAATCAGAAACAAATGTCAGAAAATAGAAAATAGAAATAAAAGGCAGAGGAGAGAGATACAGCTTACCTGGCGCTCACCTGGCGGCCCAAGTGGCTAGCCCAACCCCCTGGCCTAGCACTGTTGGCCAGTCCACTAGGAGCCCCACCGTCTTCAACCTTTGCCAGTAGGCAGAGGCGTGTCGACGCGTGCGCGCCCGAGCTCCACCTCCTGCTTCCCACTCGCCCTGTCTCCGCGCCACGGGAACGGCCTCGACCCCCTCTGCCTCTCCCTCACTCTGGAGCTCTCTCCCTCTCCTCTAGCTCTCTCCCCCTCGCACCACCCAAATGCGCCCGCCGCCGCCGACGTGCACCACCACGGCCACCGCCTCCCCCTCGCTTCTCCGACGTGCCCGGGAGCTCCGCCACTGACGCCTACACCTCTCTGTCGACTCATGCGACGCCAAACGCCGCCGAACGCCGTCTTCGCCTTCGTCTTCAACCTCGGGCACCCGAGCCCGTCTCCGATCGATTCGGCGCCGCCAGGAACTCCCCGAGCTCGCTGACCCCGTCTTCGTCATCGCTGTGAGCTCCTCCTCCCAACCCTTCTCTCCCTGCCGTCGAATTCCTCCTCTAGCCCCCCTGCCCACCGCAGCCACAACCCGTCACCGCCGTGCCCCGTCACCGTCGTGGCTAGAGCCACTGTCGCTCGAAGCTGAGCACACCACCGTGCTCAGCGTGTCTTCGCGCGCCCGTAGCCACCCCGAGATCCTCCTCCCGAACACCCTAGCGAGGAACTCAAGCACGGCCGAACTCCGGCCGCCGCAAAGCTCGATGTCGCCGTCATTTCGGACCACCCCAGCTGCTGCTTCTTACACTGTTAGATGCGCGAGATCTCTAGCTATGCATAGAGCTCCTCCGCCGCTCTTTTGGTCGCCGGAACAACGTTTCTGAAGCCCTCCGCCGTCTCTATCATCGCCGGTGACGAGCCGTTGACCGGGTCCGGCGGGTTTGACCCCACTTGATCGGGGTTTGACTTCCCCCCTGACTCACTAACATGTGGGCCCCAGGCCACTAACTAAACTAGGTTAGTATTAGTTTAACGCTAACTAAACTTAGTTAGTTTAATTGACACTGACAGACGGGACCCACAGGTCAGGGTTGACCTGGACCATCTCAGTTGACCGTTGACGTCACACTGATGCCAGGCTGACGCAGTAAATCCTTTTCTGGATTTATTCTTATATAGGAAATTCCAGAAAATAGCCAAAACTTCTAAAAATCATAGGAAATTAACCATAGCTCCAAATCAAATAAATTATATATGAAAAATGATCAGAAAAATCGAATCTATCCATCTGTACTTGTTTCATGCATGTTTAAACAAGTTAACTTGCTATTTAGTGCAAAACATGATAAAGCACTATTTAAGGTCAGAAATGAGTTTGAACTTTGAATCTTTGGTTCAAAATAGCTCAAACCCATCTGTTTGTAGTTGTATTAGCCCAACACACTCATTTTACCATGTCATGATCATGCATCCTATTGTGCATTGCATTGATTGTGTTTCTTTCTCTATTGCCGGTATTTGTCCCCTCTCAGTAGACGTTGCTTCGACGATGTGATCATTGACACCGATGAAGAGTTATACTATCTTCAGAAGTGCCAGGCAAGCAAAACCCCCTTGTTCATTCCGATACAATCCCACTCTCTCGCTCCTGCTCTCTTTTACTGCATTAGGACAACAACGATTCATCTGTTCATTGCTACGGTAGTTGAACCCCTTATCCTCTGCATGACCTGTCATTGCCACAGTAAATAGATGAAACCTACTAGCATGAGTAGGAGTTGTTTGAGCCCTGATGTGCCTACTCATTCATGCTTGTTTTTCATGCCTGCTATTGCATAGAGTTGTGTCAGGTCTGATTCATCGGGGATGAATCGGAGGTGTGTGAACATGTCCTACTGTTGAGGGCTAAGTGTGTGAACATGTCCTACTGTTGAGAGCTAAGTGTGTGAACATGATTTGGTAAAGGTATCGATGAGAGGCCATGTAGGAGTACATGGTGGGTTGTTTCATTGAAGCCGTCCTGAGGAACTGAGTTCTGTGTTTGTGATCCATGAAACAGCTACTACCACACATTGGGCCCTGAAATATGACCCCGCTCGACTTACTGACCCCTCTCGTCCTCTGTCCAGGAGTTGCAACTAGTTTCTGGTGTTTATAGGTTATGTGTTGGCGGCCGTGCGTAGCGCTGATCCTAGGGGTGGGCTATATGCGGTAGATACACCGTGGCCGGGTATGCCGGGCGCCCGTTTGGCGTCTCGGGACCTTGTACACATCGTTTGGGGCCGTTGAGGACACCCCGGCCGAATTTCCTTGCGGATGGAACTCGAATAGGCGATAAACCTGGACTAGAGACTTGTGCGGTTAGTCAGGTTGTGGTCTACACCCACGTCAGCTTTCCCTTGAAGTCTGCCGAGCACATGTCGTGTGCAGACGCTAAGTGGTGGAAACATGTGTGACGAAGTACACCCCTGCAGGGTATAAAACTATTCGAATAGCCGCGTCTGCGGTAAAGGACTTATGGGTTGCCTATAAAAGTTCATAGACAAGTGAAAGTGGATTCTCTAAAACTCGCAAGATAAGCGTGAGTGTTATGGATGGCCTTCTCGTAGGGAGAGGGGAGCGGATCCATAGTGGTGTATTGATATGGTGAATATGTGGACTCGTGTGCGCCACCTCAAAAGAGTTACTTGCAGTCGTAGTCTAAGATAGCCACCGAGTCAAAGCTAGCTTGCTGCATTTAAACTCCACCACCACCATCCCCCTTGTAGATACCGATGCATATGTAGTTAGTTCTGATGTAAGTCTTGCTGGGTACATTTGTACTCATGTTTGCTTAATTTATGTTTTGTAGAGAGACGTTAGACTCGCTAGTAGTTCCGTGTGGACTTCGACGTTTAGCTTGATACCTCATCTACGATCTTGTGCCCTCGGCATGATCTGGTAGATAGTCAGGCTTCTCATCCTTTTTCATTTGTAGATGTCTGTACTCAGACATGTTAAGCTTCCGCATGTGCTTTGATTTGTATGCTATGATTGTTGGGTCATGAGACCCATGTTTGTAATATCTCGCTCCTCGGAGCCTAATGAATAAATACTTGAGTCGTAGAGTTATGTTGTGATGTCATGTTGTATTTACACATATCGAGCATATTGTGTGTATGATTGAAATGCTTGGTATGTGTGGGATCCGACAATCTAGTTGTTTATCCTTGGCAGCCTCTCTTATGGGGAAATGTAGTCTAGTGCTTCCATGAGCCATTGTAGTCCGCTACAGCCCAGTTCACCGGAGTCCTGCTAGCCCAGCACTACTGCTCAGGACACTTGACTGGCCGGCATGTGTTTCACTTCGTTCCTGTGTCTGTCCCTTCGGGGAAATGTCACGCGGTGACATCCGGAGTCCTGCCTAGCCTGCTATAGCCCGGATTCCCGGAGTCCTGTTAGCCTAGTGCTACAGCCCATATTCACACACTGCTGACCAACATGCTCGATGTGATTCATGTATGCCTGTCCCCATAGGTTGGTGCCGCTTTGGATTCACGACTAGCCATGTCGTCCCGGGTTCTCTGTCATATGGATGCTAGTGACACTATCATATTTGTGAGCCAAAACGCGCAAATGGTCCCGGGCCATGGTAAGGCGACACCCGTGGGAATACCGTGCATGAGGCCGCAAAGTGATATGAGGTGTTACCAGCTAGATCGATGTGACTTGGAATCGGGGTCCTGACACGGTGACCTCTGTCCATCCAGAGGCACCGGACAACCTGCTGGGAGCTCTTCGCGGCGCTTCCATCGACGAAGAGCACCGCACTATTATGAGTGCGGCGATCAAGAAGGTTCAGTCCGCCAAGAGCGGACTGACTGAAGCTGTGCCAGCCTTCTAACAGGCTTTGAGGTAAGTATTTAAAATATAGGGAAAATATTAATGCATAGACAGTAGCCCCTGATGCTCTGTTTGGTGTTCACAAAGAAAAGCCAAATAGAGGATCAAATAATATCTGCAGGAGTCTAATATAAGTACGTCTATATGCGTATGCAGGCTTCGTTGCTGGCCTCTGCCGAACTGACTGCGGAGGTCGCCGCACTGAAGCAGGACCTCGAGGGGTCCGAGAAAGATCTCAGCCTTGCCAAGAGGCAGCTCGAGGAGAACAAAGGTAAGTAATACCTTGTCTATAGATATATATATATATACAAAAAAAGATGAGATTGCAAAATGACATGATCATTATGAATTTGCCAGGGGCCACGACCGAAGTGGCGACCCTGAAGCAAGCGCTGTCCGAGGCCAAAAACAAAGCGGCCCAGGAGCGCACTGAGCGGGAAAAGCAAGAGGCACGGGTGGGCGAGGTGCAGCAAGAGCTCCAAGCTCTCGTGACGAAGCACGAGGCGTTGGAGCTTGACTCGAAGATGCGAGAGTCTGAGCTTGCCGTGGCCCTTGAGAGCGCAAGGATGAAGCCCAAAAGGCCCTCCAAGAGATTGAGGCAATGAGGAAGATAGCGGCGGGTAAGGCATTCAATATGCAAAGCAAGCATGTGAAAGTAAATTACTTGTTACTTACCCGAGTCTAGAGCTCTCCAGGAGCATTCGCAGATTTGCCCCGCAGTGTGTCAGATGCCGCAAAGTTTTACCAGGCCGAGGAGGGAAGCTCGACGGAGAAGCTGTTCTGGTCTCAGTATACTAGGACCGAACACCCGGTGCCTATGAGCGACCAGCTGAAGCAACTGGTCGAGCTGCACAAGGCGGCCGAACAGGCCATAAAGGTCTTTATAGTCCGGATGTGGCCTGGCGACGCCCTTCCCAACAGCTACTTTGGCCTGGTGAGGTGGCTTGTGAATGCCTACCCATGGCTAGAAGTCATCAAGCGGTCCGTCTGCATCGAGGGTGCACGCCGGGCTTTCACCCGTGCGAATGTGCACTGGCCAAGATGGACGCCGAGAAGCTGGTGAACGAGGGGCCGCCGCAGGGCAAGGAGCATCGCCACCCCGAGATGTATTATGAGGGTGTCCTGAAGGGTGCCCGTCTTGTGGCGGACGAGTGTGCGAAAGGTGTAATATTTGAATGAACTTGCTCATGTGATCCTGTATTATGAAAACTTGTTCATATGCGCTATGCAACGCTTGTTTGAATTTAAAATATTACCTTTTGTTCGGCTGTTTATCAAATCTGAGAGATGGCTAGTCGTCGGCTTCTGCCCCCATGCCACGAGTGCTGGGGTGTTCGGGATAAACCTGAGCACTCTTGTTCCCATTTTTGGGTCCTTCGAGGGAGGTGCTCAGCACAACGAACAAGGCAATCGGACTATAATGCTTTATCACTCTCACTTAGCCATAGAATTCTATAATTTTAAATTTTGGCGAAGCCCCTAGTATTCGGAAGGCCGAATTCGGGGCGCTATGCACGCCTTAAGCCGGACAAAGCCGACTCCTCGCTCTAAGCGGCATAAGTATTTAGGGACTCGAAACCTCTCGAACAGCGACCAGTCTCTCGCCATATCATGATAATCAGTTTTAGCTTTCTCTACTGAGGTGCTTAGCCCAGCAGAACTAGGGCACAATCACAGTAGTTCTCCCAATGCTACCTTAGCCGATATAGCGGAACGTAAGGTACCAAAACATGGGAGCCGGGCAAACCCAACTATTGACCCAAGACATGATTCGGAGCTGATGCATATAGTGCTATAAGTTCGGGGTGCCGCACTATCTAAAGTGTTTGGACTTCTCATGCCGTATTATGGGGTATGCTTAAGCCCCTAGCGTATTAGCCATACCAGAGTGTATGGGTGCTGGATGTCATGAAATGAACATATATATAAAAAAAGGAAGAATAAAGAATGAGAAAATAGTCTAGTGCTATGCATTGTTCATTCAAAAAGGTGCATTAAAGCAAAATGATACAAGTAGTGCGATAAGCAAAAAGTAGGACTATTTGACATGTCCCCTCCAAGGGCAAGCTGAGGAATGGCATTAAAGCAAGTATTTCACTCGTTATCGTAATCCACATGGGAGTTCCGTGGCGTGACGTAGCTTTCTGCCTCCTTGATTGCTGCATCATGTGTTCATCAATCATACTGCCGGACAGGGTTTCCAGAGATTAAAGTCCTGAAAGAGAGAAAAATAACAAAGCGGGAAGCCCCTAATGCGGTTGAGCCGCGTCTTGGGGCGTTCCCCCCTCCCCACCTATGCCCATGGTATTTTCAATGCGTAATTATGTACGTGCGGCATGGATTTTGCCATTTGGCTGGGACTGGGATGGGGGCCGCATTGCTATGCGAGCTCGGAACGTGCCAGGCGGTCTTTTTGCCGATTACTCAGGACACGCTTGAAGGTGTCCGGGTCCTTAATCGCCGAACTAGTGGATTGCCTTAAGAGGCTGCTTTGTGCTTCTGCTGCGAGGGCCGCAGTGTGCTCCTCCGTGCGAAGAGAGCACTCTGTGTTTCCATTAACTGTGATGACCCCCCGAGGTCTTGGCATCTTGAGTTTGAGGTATGCATAATGTGGTACCGCATTGAATCTCGCAAATGCGGTTTGCCCGAGCAGTGCATGATAGCCACTGTGGAACGGGACTATATCAAAGAATAACTCCTCGCTTTGGAAGTTATCCAGGGATCCGAAGACCACTTCCAGTGTGACTGAGCCTGTGCAATGGACCTCTACACCTGGTATGATGCCTTTGAAGGTTGTTTTTGTGGGTTTGATCCTTGAGGGGTCTATACCCATTTTGTGCACTGTGTCCTGGTAAAGCAGGTTCAGGCTGCTGTCTCCGTCCATAAGGACTCGAGTGAGGTGAAATCCGTCAATGATTGGGTCTAGAACCAGTGTGGCGAATCCGCCATGACGGATACTAGTGGGGTGGTCCCTGCGATCGAAGGTGATCGGGCAACAGGACCATGGGTTGAACTTTGGGGCGACTGGCTCCAACTCATAAACGTCCCTTAGCGCACGCTTCCACTCCCTCTTGGGGATGTGGGTTGCGTATATCATGTTCACCGTACGCACTTGTGGGGGGACCTCTTCTGTCCTCCAGTGTTTGGCTGCTGGGGCTCCTCCTCGTCATCGCTATGCGACCCCTTATTTTTGTTTTCGACATTTAACTTGCCGGCCTGCTTGAACACCCAACAATCCCTGTTGGTGTGGTTGGCTGTTTTGTTGGGGGTGCTGTGTATTTGACACGAGCGATCGAGTATACGGTCCATACAGGACGGGCCTGGAGTGCTTCTTTTAAATGGCTTTTTCCACTGACCGGGTTTAGAGCCTTTGAATCTGGCATTGACTGTTGTATCCTCTGTATTGTCGCTATTAATGTGGCGCTTGTGTTTGTTGCAACGTGTCCTGCCATTGCCATCCTTGGTATATGAAGTACCATGGTTCTTTGATATGTTATTGGTACGAGCCAGCCAGCTGTATTCTCCCGCACCAAAGTGGGTCATGAGTGTCGTGAGGGCTGCCATAGATTTCGGCTTTTCCTGGCCAAGGTGCCGGGGGAGCCACTCATCATGGATGTTATGCTTAAAAGCTCCTAGGGCCTCTGCATCTGCACAGTCGATGATTTGATTCTTCTTTGTTAGGAACCGTGTCCAGAATTGTCTGGCCGATTCCTCTGGCTGCCGAATTATGTGGCTCAAGTCATCGGCATCTGGCGGTCGCACATAAGTGCCCTGGAAGTTGTCGAGGAATGCGGCTTCCGGATCTTCCCAACAGCCAATGGACTTTGCTTGTAAGCTGTTGAGCCAATGCCAAGCTGGTCCTTTGAGCTTGAGTGGGAGGTATTTGATGGCGTGTAGATCATCACCGCAGGCCATGTGGATGTGCAGGAGGAAATCCTCGATCCATACCGCAGGATCTGTTGTGCCGTCATATGATTTGATATTTACGGGTTTGAAACCCTCTGGGATTTGGTGATCCATTACTTCGTCTATGAAGCATAGGGGGTGTGTGGCACCTCTGTACTGGGCTATATCGCGACGTAGCTCAAATGAGTCTTGCCCGCTGTGTTCGGCCTGGCTGGACCTACTTTTACTGTATCTGGCATGACGGTTATCGTCTCGCATAGTGGCGCGCCCTCGTGATCCATAGATCGATCTTGCATGTTTTGCTTTGTCCTCCAATAAGTCTCGTAGGTCTGGCATATTTCCCCATGCCTTGACATTTTTATTTGAGTAGCATCAGAGTGCGGGCTGAGCTTTTGGCTGAAATGCCTCTCTATCGCGGCCACGAGGTGGCCGGTCAGCCACATCATATGCTGGAGATGTAGGTTTGAGTGCTTCCTCCTCCAGTCGGGGTAGCAACCTACGCTTTGGCTAACTCTTGGAGGGGTGTTCGAGTTTATATTCCTCGGCCGCAAGGACTTCAGTCCATCTGTCAGCTAGCAAATCTTGATCAGCTTGAAGCTGTTGTTGCTTTTTCTTAAGGCTATTTGTCGTGGCTATAAGCCGGCGCTTGAAGCACTCTTGTTCGACGGGATCCTTAGGCACGATGAATTCATCATCGTCGAGGCTTTCCTCGTCTTCGGACGGAGGTGTGTAATTATCATCCTCCGCCTCTCCATCTGGCGCCCTCTCTAGAGGGCTGGCTTCTCCATCCTCCTGCCCTAGATCTTATTGGAGGGGATTGTTGTCGTCTTCGGCACTGTCTGGAGTGCTATTATCTCCTGTGCCGGGGTCACCACTTTTGCTTTGGCGAGACTTAGAGCAGCGCCGCTGACGCCGGCGCTTGGGTTGCTTCTTGGAGGGGTCATCCTCCGCTGTCTCATCGCCATTGCCTTCTTTGGGTGTGTCCACCATGTATATATCATATGATGAGGTGGTTGTCCAGTGCCCGGTGGGCAGTGGCTCCTCTTCGCCTCCCACATCGTCGTCCATGCTGTCATTGTCTTCGGAGTCGAAGTCGAGCATGTCGGTTAAGTCATCGACAGTGGCTACTAAGTGGGTGGTAGGTGGGCGGCAAATTTCTTCATCATCCCCATCCCAATCCAACCGGACATACTTCGGCCAGGACTCTCCTGACAAGGAGAGAAACCTTAATGAGTTCAGTATGTCGCCGAAGGGCGAGTGCTGAAAGATATCCGTGGAGGTAAACTCCATGATCGGCGCCCAATCGGATTTGATAGGCACGGGCGCAGACGGTTCGGAGTCCGTGGCTGGGGAAGGATCCGGCAGTGTGGCATCACTTCTCTCGTGAAGGGTAAGGTCGATATTCGGCTTGATCGCCGATGAGAGTGCGGCCTTTGTGGTGGGGTCTATCCACCCACCCATGGAAGGCGCAGCTAGCTCCGAATTGAGGGTCGGAGCGGTTGTCGGCGCGATCTCCTGGACACTGTCCGATGGCAGAGCTAAATCATGCTCATCGTGCCCGTATGGCGCACTAGGCAGGGGCTCGAATCCGTCGAAGACCAATTCTCCGCGGATATCGGCCGTGTAGTTTAAGCTTCCAAACCTGACCTGATGGCCAGGGGCGTAACTCTCGATCTGCTCCAGATGGCCAAGCGAGTTGGCCCGGAGTGCGAAGCCGCGGAATACAAAGATCTGTCCGGGGAGAAAAGTCTCACCCTGGACTGCATCGCTATCAATGATCAAAGGAGCCATCAAGCCTAACGGCAACGACATAGAGGAACTCTCAATGAAAGCACCAATGTCGGTATCAAAACCGGCAGATCTTGGGTAGGGGGTCCCAAACTGTGCGTCTAAGGCAGATGGTAATAGGAGGCTGGGGACACGATGTTTTACCCAGGTTCGGGCCCTCTTGATGGAGGTAAAACCCAACGTCCTGCTTGATTATTCTTGATAATATGAGTAGTACAAGAGTTGATCTACCACGAGATCGGAGAGGCTAAACCCTAGAAGCTAGCCTATGGTATGATTGTATGTTGTCCTACGGACTAAAACCCTCCAGTTTATATAGACACCAGAGGGGGCTAGGGTTACACAAGGTCGGTTACAAAGGAGGAGATATACATATCCGTATTGCCTAGCTTGCCTTCCACGCCAAGTAGAGTCCCATCCGGACATGGGACGAAGTCTTCAATCCTGTATCGTCATAGTCCAATAGTACGGCCAAAGGATATAGTCTGGCTGTCCGGAGACCCCCTAATCCAGGACTCCCTCAGTCGAGGACGTGCCCAAGAGCTCTACCGGCAAGAGTAAGAAATCCCGAGCTGCACCACCAGAGACCAAGAGGGTGTCCGTCAAGGAGGATGGCACGGGAGGGGCTTTCTCCATAAGCTCTACCCTCGACGGCAAATAGGAAAGCATGCTCGTCACTTTCCTACGGGCGAATGTCGATGTGTTTGCGTGGCAAGCATCTGACATCCCCGACATTTCCAGGGAAGTGAGTGAGCACCACCTTGCTGTCTGCCCCCATGTGTGACCCGTCAAGCAAAAGGTCAGGAAGCAAGCTTTGGAATGATAGAAGTTCATCACAGAGGAGATCAGGAAATTGGAAGCGGCAGGTTTGGTGAGAGGAGTGCTCCATCCGACGTGGTTGTCTAATCTGGTGGTGGTGCGCAAGGCAAATGGGAAGTGGAGACTGTGTATTGACTACACGAATGTCAATAAGGCTTGTCCTAAGGATCCCTTCCCGTTGCCACGCATCGACCAGATTGTTGACTCCACGACCGGGTGTGATCTGTTGTCATTCCTCGACGCCTACTCGGGCAACCACCAGATCTTCATGCCAAGAGAAGATGAAGAGAAGACAACCTTTATCACCCCATGTGGTATGTATTGCTTTTTACAGATGTCTTTTGGGTTGAAGAGTGCTAGCTTGACATTCGCGAGGGCGGTCCAGATTGGTTTTGAACCCCAGCTACATAGAAATATGGAAGCATATATGGATGACATAGTGGTCAAAACCAAGGACAAGGCGACCCTCGTACAAGACCTTGGAGAGACGTTTGCCAACCTGCACAAGATCAACCTCAAGCTGAACCCTGAGAAGTGTGTCTTTGGCGTCCTTTCAGGAAAACTTCTTGGGTTCTTTGTGTCGCAGCGCGGGATCGAGGCAAACCTGGAAAAGATCAAGGCTATTGAGCAGATTGAGGCACCCAAGCGGATCAAGGATGTGCGACGGCTCACTGGCTGCGTTGCCACCATGAGCAGGTTCATCTCCATGTCCACTGAACGTGCCCTTCCCTTTTTAAAAATCTTGAAGAAGGCAGGCCCAATGGAGTGGACCCCAGAGGCCGAGGCGGGGTTGCAGGATCTGAAGAAATACCTTTCCTCTACGCCAATACTGGTTGCGCCTAAACCACAAGAGCCGTTGCTAGTGTATCTGGTGACAACGAATCAAGTGGTCATCGCCGCACTAGTGGCACAAAGAGAGGTCGACGAAGAGGCAGTGGCCACGGTAGGACCAGTGGATGGCAAGTCGGGGATTCCCCCGGCAGGGCCTGGTGCCGGCAAGGCAAGGCCCCCGGCGGAATCCGACGCCATCGGGGCAGGGCCCGCGCAGCCAAGTGAAGTGGTTTAAAAGAAGAAGATGATGCAGCTCCCAGTTTACTTTGTTAGCTCCCTCTTGCAGGGGCCAGGTCAAGGTACTCTGGTGTGCAGAAATTGCTCTTTGGCCTCCTTATGGCCTCGAGGAAGCTGCATCATTACTTCCAAGCCCACGAGATTACTGTCGTCACCCACCTCCCGTTGCAATGGATACTGCACAACCCAGATGTGACCGGAAGGATTATGGAATGGGCCTTGGAGTTGTCAAGCTTTGGGTTGAAATTTGGAAGTACTTCGACAATCCAGAGCAGAGTCTTGGTGGAGTTCATTGCAGAATGGACCTCAACGCCTGACGAGGAAATCCAGGAGACCGCTCTCCTCGGCGAGGAGGCAAGTCGCGACTGGATCATGTAGTTTGACAGGGCTTTCTCGCTGCAAGGTGCGGGTGCCGGTGTGCTGCTTGTCGCACCCACCGGAGAGCACCTCAAGTATCTGATCTAGATGCACTTTCCCAGGGAGATGTCCACAAGCAACACTATTGACTACGAGGGGCTGCTCGCTGGTCTCAGGATCGCGGCAGACCTCGGGGTGAAGAAGCTCATCGTCAGGGGTGATTCGCAGCTTGTCGTTAGACAGGTCACAAAGATTACCAGAGTCCGTTGATGGAGGCCGACGTAGATGAGGTGAGGAAGCTAGAGGAGTGCTTCGACGGTATTCAAGCGGAGCACGTTCCCCGAGCGGAGAATGACATCTTTGACTACCTGTCAAAGCGCGCTGCATTCAAGCTACCTATGGAACCAGGTACCTTTTTGCTTCGGCAAACTCAACCATCCGTCGAACCGTCAACAGAGCGGAACAAGCGGAGGAAATCGGGACCTGGCAAGTACTTTCCCCCAAGCCCCCAGGGGCCGCAGGCAAGAGTGTTGCCGCGAATTCCGAGCCTTCCAAGGGGCATCTAGCTCTGGCAGGGTGCCAAGCCCTGGCCGTAGAGATGGCCGCCCCCATGGCGGAAGAAATTCCTTTGGTCCTTGCCGTCGAGCCCCAGGCTCCGACATGGGCACAGCATACCGTCCGTTTCCTCCAGACAGGGGAACTTCCTGAAGAGCAGGAAGAAGCGGAAAAAGTAGCCCGTCGGTCTACCTTGTACCAGTTCGTCGATGATGTCCTGTACAGGAAAAGACCGAACTATGTGAAATTGAAGTGCATCCCCGGGAGGAAGGACTGGAGCTGTTGGTAGAGATACATGGAGGCATATGTGGCTCCCACATAGGGTCGAGGGCCCTTGCTGGCAAAGCATTCCAGCAAGGCTTCTTCAGGCCCACCGTCCTCCAGGATGCAATGATGCTAGTAACCAGGTGTGAAGCGTGCCAGTTCCATTCAAAGAAGCTTCATCAACCAGCTCAAGCCCTTCAAACAATTCCTCTCTCCTGGCCTTTTTCGGTCTGGGGGGTCCACATACTGAGCCCCTTCCCCCGTGCTGTCGGGGGCTTTGAGTACTTGTATGTTGCAATCGACAAGTTCACAAAGTAGCTGGAAGTGGAAGCAGTAAGGAAGGTGACAACACAGTTAGCCGTCAAGTTCTTCAAGGGACTAGTCTGCCGTTTTGGTGTGCCAAACAGAGTCATCACCGACAACGACACGCAGTTCACAAGCCACGCCTTCATGCAGTACACCCAAGACCTCGGCAGCAAGGTCTATTTTGCTTCCGTGGCACACCCACGGAACAATGGCCAGGCGGAGAGGGCAAATGCTGAAGTACTGCAAGGCCTGAGAACAAAGACTTTTGACAAGCTGCACAAAAGCGGAAGGCGCTGGATTGATGAGTTGCCGGTGGTTCTTTGGTCGATCAGAACGACGCCAAATCGAGCCACCGGCTAGACACCCTTTGCCCTGGTATACGGGGCAGAAGAAGTTCTCCCCACGGAACTCATATACGGGTCACCTCGAGTGCTCGCTTATGACGAGCTTGAGCAAGAGCGATTGCGGCAAGACGATGCAACGCTCCTTGAGGAAGACCGTCTTCGGGCGGCTGTGAGAGCAGCACGCTACCATCAAGCCTTGCACTGCTACCATAGCCGCAAGGTCCATGTCCGAAACCTTGAGGAAGGCGACCTTGTTCTTCGGCGCTTTCAGTCAGCCAAGGATTCCAATAAGTTAAGGCCAAAGTGGGAAGGCCCTTATCAGGTAATACGAGTCACCAGGCCCGGCGCAGTCTGCCTGGAGACCTAAGATGTTGTCCCAGTAAGCAATTCCTGGAACATTGAACATCTTCGCAAGTTTTACCCATAAGTCGCGGTTGCCGGGTCTCCTGGCGAACCACCTTTTGTGTGAGCCTTGCCGGCAAGGCATGTAACCCTCTGTACAAAGCCAGGCGCAGACCCTGAGCATAAATAAACGAAGCGCTGACGCCCTAAGTTATAGCATGCATGCTAGGTCAAGTCTTTCCTCGGTTAGGGTTGATAGTGCTTAGAGGCAACTAACCCCTAGCCTAGATGTCGAGTGTGCGTCTTTCTGTTCTCTTTGGTTTGCAGGGCACGCAGACACTTCTGCTGAGCCGCTTGGGAAAAAGAGAACGAACCGGCGCTCTGGCCCCGGCAAGCCAAGACTGCCGGGGGCTGAAGATACAAGGATCCAACCACGACAAGCCAAGGTTGTTGGGGGCTGCAGATTCAGATAAGTCTTTCATCCCCCTATTATGCGTTTCCGTATAGAACTGGGACATGTGAAACCTCGTTTATGTTCTTAAAACCACCGTGCTCCCCATTTCTTGTACCCAAGAGTTACCTCCTGGGTCGGAATTTGGTAGTAGTCGCGGTGGCGAGGAGATGAACGAGGGGCCTAACTCTGCTTCGCCCCTGCCTCCGCCAAGAGCGCGAGAATGGTCGACCGAAGTGGGGAGACGGCAAGGCCTATTGTCGGGCAGCATGTTTATATTAAAAATAACAAGGATTCATCCTTGTCATGGGCCTCACTCATGCACAAAGAACCCGGCAAGCACCCTTTTTCATTAAAAACATCCCATACAGGTACAGTTCGTACGAAATTAAAAACATGAGCAAGGGGATAACAAGTCTTAAAATAAACAAGTTCTCGCGGGCTTACGAACTAAAAAAAGATAAGATGCCCGTAATCCCTTTCTTGTCCCTCTCCTCAGAAGGTGGAACAAGAGGGCCGGAGGGCGAAAAGAGTGCCTAGGTGAGGTGCGAGGAGCAGAAGGCGCCAAGAGAACATCCTGATGCCGGGAGGGAAGCTGGAAGATGAGGAAGCGGGCCGGCAATACGCGATGAAGGCATCGGTGCCCGCGTACTCTAACTTGACGGCCGCCACCCGCCTTCTTCGCCCTCTCCGGCCCTCCTACACCAGCCGCCCAAGGAGACAACGAGGAGCACCCCGATGGAGAGCTTGGTGAGGATGGCCGTCGGCAAGGCGCGTGGCCCAGGGAGGGGCGGCGCGGTCAGTCAAAGTCGGAGTCGGCATCCTGCCGCCCGACTCCCTCGCCGTCGATGTCGTTCTCCTCCTCGTCACTCCCGCTTGAGGAGGAATCTTCATCATCGGAAGAGCTCTCCACGCTGCACTTCAAGTGAGTTCTGAGATCCCTGAAGACCTTGACGGAGAGCAGGCTGCCCTCCGTTAACTTGAAGTAGAGAACAAGCCCCACCGTCAGGCTTTGGTTGCGTGTGAACGTCTTCCATCCGCGGCGGAGATACATGATGTGAGGGGCAGGGAAGTAGACGTCGACCCGCGTGCCGCCGTTCCCGCAGCCCTTCATGTGCAACCAGAGGGTCTGGGGAGGATCGAGCTCCATCTCCCGAGCAAAGGCAGTAGGGAGACGGAGGCGGCGATGCGGTGGCCGGTGCAGCCTGATGAAGAACTCGCGGGGCTGGTCCCCGACATGGTGCTCCGTTGGGGGAGGCATTGCTGGCGGAGGTGAGGCCGATGCACCGCGCCATCCTCCTCCCCCCCGGGCGCCACGACGACCTCGACCTCACCCCCTCCCCCTTCCTCTCGTGGCCGGTTCCGCCACCACGAGCTCTTGAGAAGGAGGAACGCGCTAGCGAGCAGCGACCCTCGCCGCCACCGTCGAAGGGCCAGCGGTTCCTCTCGCCATGGCGGATGGAAGGAAGAAGCAGAGGTGGAAGGAGATAGATGATGGAAGAGTGTGAAATGCCGCCCCCTGCCCTCCTTATAAAGAGGCGGAGTCGGGGCTCGGCCGCCCCACTCGACCAATCTGGTCATTGGGGGCAGGGAATCAAGACCGGCCCGCTGCCCCAATCAGCGATGGCTCGGTTTCCCGCCTCCACCTCCTACCACCTGCATGAGGGACACGTGGCGAGCGAGCAGCATTGATGGGATAGGCGAAGCGGCCGCTCCCCACCCCATGATCATGGGGCGCGGGCGCCTTGAAGACCACGACCCAAGTCCATCTGAGTAAATGGGCTGTGCCTATACCCTCCCTCCTTTTATAGGGAAGGCGCGAGCCGCCTCTTTACCATGATGTGACGCATGCGTGCGGGAACCGCCCCACGCATGACCCCCATGTCACGCACGACCCTCCATGTTGCGCGTTCAACGCGGGTCGTGGGGAAGCGCAGCGGACGAGAAATTACTACGGTAAAATCTGCCCCACCTGCCCGCGCATCGTTCTGGGCCTAGCGGGACAACATGTCGCGCTTATGTGTGGCCCAGGCCCGGGGGCTCCTGTCGGTGTACAAAAGTAGGGGATCTCCTTTTGACCAATTTACTTATGCACGGGCAGTCAGAGCCACGCACCGCGGCCACACTTAGCAGGGCAGAGGAGGGAAGCAGGAGAGAAGCCGAAGCACGAGACGACCAAGGCGATGCCAAGAACGGAAGCATCGGAGGGCAAGAGGGCAAGGTGGACTCCCGCGGCAAGATCCTTGCCAGGGTGCCCCCCCGCAGCCCCGGCAAGAGCCTTGCCGGGGCAACTTGCCCGATGCCAGCGGAGTGAAGCACCCTTGATCCCACCAGCTCCAACCCAACCAGCTGCGTTGGAACCAGGGATTGGGAGGCGCCTCTGTGGTGGCATGCAAATCTTCGTCAAGCAAATAAATATATGAGTTCAGATGAGGACTAGAAGACGGCGACCCTCGGCAGGATCCTAGCCGAAGAAATCCACAAGAACCCTGGCAAGACCCTTGCCTGGGATGATAGCAACGCCACGGCAAGACCCTTGCCGAGCCCCCGGCAAGACCCTTTGCCGAGGGCATCAGCAGGGCCACTGCTAGGCCCGCACCAGCCAAGGCTCTGCCGCCGTTCGCATGCAGCTGCCAGCCCAACCATCTGGGCAGGCACCTGCGTGGCAACATGGAGCTTCCAGGCCAACTCAGCAAGCACCTGCGTGGCGGCTTGCAGATCTTCCTAAAGGCCCTACCACCATGCCACCGCAGCTGCCTGCCTGCCTACATGGCGCTGCATGCATCGCCATCCTAGGCGCGTGTCGAAGCGAGGCGAAGCGGTGACAGATGGGACGGGCCTCATTCCCGCCCCCGATAAAGCTAATGGACACCTACGTAGCACATTTAATGCACTTTGTCCCGTAATGCCGTGCGATAAGCTCGCACACTGTAGGCCTTTCCACCTCCTGTGTGCCACTGTGGCAGCCCCTTTTTCCTATAAAAGGAGGCCCGAGGCGACCAGGAGAAGGATTCCGCTATTTGGAACAGGACAGCCCCCGTAGCTAGTTTAGAAAGCTCAAGAACACTCAATACATCCACCAAAGCAGGACTAGGGTTTTACGCATCCTCGCGGCCCGAACCTAGGTAAACGATCCATGTGCTTGCTCCCTAAACCTGTTCTTCTCACGACCCCATGCCCGCCGACCGTAGAAGGGATCCTAGTGATCCTATAAGTGTTGTTCCCACCGACAAGGGTGGCTATATCATTCAATTTAGTAAGTTGTGCCACAACAGTTTCAGATTCATAGCCATAAAAAGGATCAGATTCAACCAAAGTAATTAACTCGGGATCGACAGAGAAATAATAATCCTTATCAGAGATACAGATAGCTGAAGTAGCAAAAGCAGGGTCATATTTCATTCTAGCATTCAAGGATTTTTCTTTTAGCTTAGCTAACAGTTTCTTAAGACCATATCTATCATTGCAAGCTAAAAAGTCTCTAGCAATTTCTTCATCCATAAAATAACCCTCAGGCACAACAGGGAATTCATATCTAGGGGGAGAATCTTCATCATCACTTTCATCAATATTATCAGTTTCAATAATTTCATTCTCTCTAACCCTACCAAGTTGTTCATCAAGAAATTCACCTAGTGGCACAGTATTATCAAGCATAGAAGTAGTTTCATCATAAGCATCATGCAAAGCAGAAGTGGCATCATCAATAACATGTGACATATCAGAATGAATAGTAGGAGTAGGTGTCGCAAGTTTACTCAAAACAGAAGGTGAATCAAGTGCAGAGCTAGATGGCAGTTCCTTACCGCCCCTCGTAGTTGAGGGGAAAATCTTGGTTCTTTCATCTTTCATCCTCATAGTGACTCAAAGAATAGAGCTATGCTCCCTGGCAACGGTGCCAGAAAATAGTCGTGATAACCCACAAGCATAGGGGATCACAACAGTTTTTGAGGGTAGAGTATTCGACCCAAATTTATTGATTCGACACAAGGGGAGCCAAAGAATATTCTCAAGTATTAACAGTTGAGTTGTCAATTCAACCGCACCTGAAAGACTTAATATCTGCAGCAAAGTATTTAGTAGCAAAGTAATATGATAATAGCGGTAACGGTGGCAAAAGTAACAGTGTTGGTTTTTGTAGTGATTGTAGCAGTGGCAACGGAAAAGTAACTAAGCAAAGATCAATATGTGAAAAGCTCGTAGGCAATGGATCGGTGATGGATAATTATGTCAGAAGCGATTCCTCATGCAATAGTAATAGCATAGGGTGACACAGAACTAGCTCCAGTTCATCAATGTAATGTAGACATGTATTCCGAATATAGTCATACGCGCTTATGGAAAAGAACTTGCATGACATATTTTGTCCTACCCTCCCGTGGCAACGGGGTCCTATTGGAAACTAAGGGATATTAAGGCCTCCTTTTAATAGAGTACCAGAACAAAGCATTAACACTTACTAAATACATGAACTCCTCAAACTACGGTCATCACCGGGAGTGGTCCCGATGATTGTCACTTTGGGGTTACCGGATCATAACACATAGTAGGTGACTATTGACTTGCAAAATAGGATCAAGAACTCACATATATTCATGAAAACATAATAGGTTCAGATCTGAAATCATGGCACTCGGGCCCTAGTGACAAGCATTAAGCATAGCAAGGTCATAGGAACATCAATCTCAGAACATAATGGATACTAGGGATCAAACCCTAACAAAACTAACTCGATTACATGATAAATCTCATCCAACCCATCACCGTCCAGCAAGCCTACGATGGAATTACTCACACACGGCGGTGAGCATCATGAAATATGTGATGGAGGAAGGTTGATGATGATGATGGTGACGGATTCCCCTCTCCGGAGCCCCGAACGGACTCCAGATCAGCCCTCCCGAGAGAGATTAGGGCTTGGCGGCGGCTCCGTATCATAAAATGTGATGAATTCTTCTCTCTGTTTTTTTCTCCCTGAACGCGAATATATAGAGTTGGACTTGAGGTCGGTGGAGCATCAGGGGGGCACGAGGCAGGGGGCGCACCCCAGGGGGTTGGGCGCGTCCCCCACCCTCATGGAGAGGGTTTGGGCTCCCTGACATAGATTCTTTCGGCAGTATTTTTTATATATTCCAAAAATATTCTCCATGAAGTTTCAGGTCATTTCGACAACTTTTATTTTTGCACAAAAATAACACCATGGCAATTCTGCTGAAAACAACGTCAGTCCGCGTTCGTTCCATTCAAATCATGCAGGTTAGAGTCCAAAACAAGGTCAAAAGTGTTTGGAAAAGTAGATACGATCGAGACATATCACCTTGCTATCCCGAAATTACAACATGCCCGCAAACTCCCTCCAGCTGCCAAATCCAGACACGCAAAATCCCCTTCTAACTCTGAGCCGAAAGGGCCGCTAGTTCAAATCGGTGGGGGTACTTTTGTAACACACCCTACATTTTGGCCAAGCACGTCCCTAAGTCATGGTCCCTCCCTCCCATCGCCTCCTTTTCGCCATTCGAAATCCCAGGCTTCCATAACCTCTCTGCTCCAGCTGCGAAACCCCACCCCCTCCGTCTACCACCTCACGCTGCCCAGCCGGAGCCTCTTCCCCGACGATGTTGTCCATCACAACATCTCGCCGTCCCTCATCCACCTCCCTAGTTGAGGATCTGTTGTCCATCTCATCGTCCTGCCGGTTCAGCCGCCCCATCCTCCACCTCCAAGGAGTTACTCCAATGATCGCCTCGTCTATCATGTCTGCTCCATCCCCACAACGGCACCTTAACCTGCTCCACCGAAACCGCAGCATCGTCGGACGAAGTCAAGGCCTACTCGGCGCCACCAAAGAGGTTGTACACTCATCGCATCACACCTTCTCCTAAACTCGACCTCCCGGCACCGTCGAGGCTCCCTACCGCACCCCCACGGTGCGGCTACTTCAAAGCCAGCACCGCGCGGGCAACATCTCCAATGCGGCTCTTCCCCAGTGCGAGGCTCCTTCAGCGGTGACGCCAATCCTAGCCGGATATACAGCTGCTCTGGCTCTCGCTCGCTTACGCTGCTGCTTCTGCTCTCCCCCTCGCTCGTGCTGCTGCTCTGCCCCAATTTAGCTACACTTCAGTTGACTGAATCGACTTTTGGGTCAGTTGATTTTCAGGGGGTGGGGGGGGGCTCGCCGGAGTTAAGGAAGAACCGCCCACAATGGGGAGGGGGGCTCGCCGGAGAGGTATCCCACTATCTATCTTAGGGTTCAGGGTGGGGTGGTGGTCGCCGGCGGTGGGTAGTGGGGCAGTGACATGGGGATCGTCGGAGAAAAAGCTCTGGGCGCGGGGGGGGGGGGGGGCTAGAAGACTGGCCAGGGCGGTGGTGGGGAGTGGTTTCGAGTGTAGCGACCCGACCTTAGACGGACAAGTCTCTGTGCATAAGTGTCCTCCCTGGATCGGTAATGCTGACACACATAGTACTCGAAGGATTTATAACAGAGTAGAATTCAAACACTTATTACATCGATAGTCTCCAAAGAGAACTTATCACCATAAATGTGTCTTAAGGCCATATAAATAAGATAACAGCGGAAGGCTTGGAAGATAAAGTGAGTCTATCAACTCCAACGGCATAGCTGAGTGCACGACAACGACCTATCGCACCTTACTCTTTGTCTAAAAAGTCTGCAACATGATACGTTGCAGCCCGAAAATGGGTCAGCACATGGAATATGCTGGCATAGTAACACACTAGAGCAATGAACAGAATAAATGCTATCACTACATGCATATATGGCTAGTGGAGGCTCTACGGTTAATATGTTTTGAGAAAAGCCAATTTTCCCTACAACAAAGGAATATGTTTTATTTAACTATCATGGTAGTTGAACAACATTGAGAAGGTTCCTCCAACTCAATCCCAATTAAAAGTTATTATCAACCCGACAAATTAAATTTAGAGTGATGAGATCCATATGATAATCCAAGAACCAGATACTCAAGATGTCCATAAACGGGGACACGGCTAACCATGATTAGATCGTATACTCTGCAGAGGTTTGCGCACTTTTCCCCACAAGACTCGATCTCCTCCGTTGGATTTCTCGCACTACATGGTGTTTGAGAAATGGATGACCGAGACACAGTCTTTCAGAAACATTAACTCTAACCCTGGGTAGATAGTACCAACCTACATCCCCATACATTTGCTAGCCTACTACTGGAAGAGATCATGCAACATACTCGACTATGCTAGAGCCCATAATAGCTTGTGGCTGCACACGGAAGTTTCTAGCATGAATAATCTTACGATCCCTTTGAGCCTGGATGGCGGACCATAGGATGATCACACGGATACTCCGGGATATCCTAGGACAACACTAGATTCTCCAGGTGCCCAAAACCAACAATCCACCCAGATGTCTATTAAAGTTGCCACCTTAAGTTAACCCTTAATTAAAAATCTCACATCTGGCATGGATTCACTCACCCAAACCACGTCTACGAGCATAGCATAGCAATATAAGCATAACGTAGAAGTAGCTCCCAAGGGTTTGATAATAAAACAGGTAATAGATTCTACCTCATCAACTACTTCGCAATACCCACATGTTAATCACAACCTACTCATGTAGTGTTTGAGGATTGAAACTAATGCATAAAACTGGGTATGAAAAGAGTATGATCAATGTGTTACTTGCCTTGCTGATGATCCGCAAAATGTAGTGACTCAAACTAGCATGCTTCGCACTCCAGGAATTCTATCGCAAACAAACAATAGCATACATAAGCACTCAAGCAAAGATGCATAGGTAAAAATCAAATAAGAAGATCTAACCAGAAAGTTAAACTGAAGAACTCCGGTTTGCAAAAAGAATCAAATCAAACGGAGCAACGAAACTCAAACTACGAAAGAAACAAGATCCGTTTACTAATCTGGACTAAAGTCAAATTTTACAGTACCAAAATCTTGTTCAAGTTGGTTAAACAGAAAGAGGATTTTGAGACAAAGGTCTAGGCTCTTGTTTCACCTGATTTGGATAAACGAGCGAAAAGATAAACTAAAACGAAGATCAGGGCAGAAATCGCGATCAAAAATAATCACGGAAAAACCCTGGAAAAAATAAAACGAGACGAACAGGCTAACGAACGAATGTTCGTTGTCTGCGGCTAACTGACGAACAACGTTCGTTAAAACGAACGAACGGACGAGCGTCCGCTAAATAACTAAACCGAGAAAAACCAAACCGAAATAAAATAAAAAACGCATCTACGTTTTTTTAATATCGGGGTTTTAACCTAAAACCAAATAAAAAACTGGAGAACGGATCGGATCGGGACCGGCGGCTCCGGCGAGGCAGGGCGTGACGGGGCGGCGGCAGAACGTGGCGGTGGCGGCGCGGGGCGCAGCGGCGAGCGGCGCGGCGGCGGCGGCTGCGGGCCCAATGATGTTGCTTCTAATAGTTCTCTTGATTCCACTAATGATTCTCTTAGCCAAGTTACACTTGAGCAAGAAAATAGCTTATTGAAGGGAAATATAGAGAAAGGTGCTTAAAAGAGCCTTGCCGGAAGTAAGCAATTTGAGGGAATTGTACACAAGCAAGGAAGACAACGGAAGAATCAAGGTGTTGGTTTTGAACGAAAGTTCAATGCCAATGGAGTTGAGTGGGAATAAGATCAATACCCCAAGATGAAATTTGTTCCTCAACAAGAGAATTATTATCCTACTTCTTTCCAAGGAACACAAGCTCAAGATGATCTTCCACCACAAGACCACAAGCAAAAAGCCAAGGACAAGCTTCAAGAGGAGATTGATGCATTTGAGGAAGCTCCCAAAGCCTTGGTCAAGTGGGTTCCCAAGACTACATCAAGTTCCACTTCATCAAGTATGACTATAACTCCAAGGATTCCCATCAAGATGGTGTGGATCCCTAAGGAGAAGAACTAGAGAGTACTTGAGGGTGACTCCGCCAACATACTTCACTCATATCATTTTGGCGAGGACAAGTGCAAACAACTTCCATATCTTGCACTAGTTCAAGGAGTCACAAACCCTCTTGTTGATAAGACAAGGGACAAGGTAACCTAATGCTTTGATGGACATCATCCTATGTGAACATCACTCTATGTCTATGGATATCCTTGTTTGTTCCTTGTGGGACTAACCCATGTAGGTATTGAAAGTGCAACTCACTCCAAAGGATCTACATCAACATCGAGCATCTACATCTTCGACACCTACATGAAGTCATCATCAACAAAACCCAAGGTTAGTTCATCCCTCTTGGGGGGGATATCACATCTAGGGGGAGCTTTACTCTAATCAATGAGCTAAAGCAACTCTAATGGTGTGAACACAACAATGCTTTATGTAAAAGTGGCAACCCCACTTGTGCCTAAACGATGAGTATGACCTATGATCAAATGTTCTCATTTGACTCCTAAGTCAATATACTCATATATAGATGACCTAGTCATCGCCAAATTGCTTGATAGATGCTAGAGTGTTTGTGCATGCTTTGTCACATATTTCATTTGCCATCTTATTGTGTGAGCATGTTGGATGCATATTTTACTCATTCGAGGACAACCATTTGTTGCTTTGATTGTTTTGCTTTTTATCCTTTGCCAAATGGATGGACAAGAATGCCTAAGAACACCCTCTAGCTATCTATGTTTTTCTCGTCACAAACTCTATTCATGCTACATCGCAAAGTTTGATCAAGTCAGATTCGAACCACTCTGTGCGAGGAGCACTTGGAGTCCCCGATTCGTCATAGACTTAAACTTCCAAAACCTCTTTGTGCATTTCGATATGACCGAGTCATCCAATTCGGTCACACCGAGATCACTAAGTTGATCTAGGTTTTCAATCTCGGTGCAACCGATTAGAACTTTTCGGTCACACCGAGTTGCAGCAATCGCTTGCGATTCTGCATCTCAGTGCCACCGAGTTGTTCCACTCGGTAACACCAATAGGGTCGGGATATATATACCCACGTGTGAGACTTTGGAAATTCCTTCAAAACCTCTCAGCCTGCGCGTGTCTTGCTCTGCCGCCTCGGGTCTCCAGATCATCCTCTCGCTGCCAGCGACCTCCCGCTGCTGGTTTCCGTCACCGTCAACGGATTTCAGGCCCTCCGTTGCCGCCATAGTGAACTCCGCCAAATTAGGGTATGAGTTCAATCTTTTATGCTATTCCTTTAACTCCGATTTGTAGCACATTACTTTGCCATGATCATGACCACGTATGAAATCAATCTATCCACTTAAAACATCCCTTAGGTTAGGTTGGATTTGAAAATTTATGGTTAGGTCTCCGCCGGACTCATCTCAGACCGACCGAATTGTAGAAATCGGTCTCACCGATTTGGCTTAGGCCATTGCAGTTGCACTTTCGGTCTGACCAAAAACTGCAAATCGGTCTGATCGAGTTCGATTCTTTGTGAAACCCTAGCAGTCTCGGTGCCACCAAATGTGACTCGGTCTGACCGAGTTCACTAGTTTAGGTTCCAAAAGCTGCTTTGGTATCACTAACTTTACAAATTAGTAGCTCCGAAATGCTTTCTGTGAAGACTAAAACTAAGTTTTTAAGTCATTCTTTTTGCAAAAACTCTGCACTTTGTGATGCTCATCCACTCTACCTCATCCATATCTATTCACAGGGTCTGTTGTCAGTAAGTTTGCAAAAATGTCTGACCATAGCGACAGCCAGAACAAGTCAGAGGAACAGGTACAATTGAGTGAGGGCACTAGTCCCTCCAGCACTTCTGATGATGGCAAGAGGAGCACACCAAGCAACTTGCCCAAGGCAACCACCAGAACAAGGAAGAAGAAGACCTCAGATTCTGAAGATGAGGATTATGTGGCTGTTGAGGAAGTCAGCTCCAAGAAGAAGGTGCTGAAGAAAGATTATGGCACGGTTGCATCAACTAAGCCTAGCTTGCACAAGAAGGCCCCTGCCAAGAGGGTGCCAACCTTAAAGGTGAGAGCCTCAACTGCTGAAACCTCCAAGCCAACTGAAGAGGTTGTTGGAGAAGGAAAGAAAATGAAGGAAAGGGTCAAGAAAACCACTGCCAGAGTGCTTGGTAGATCCTCCATTATGAGAAATTTAGAAGAAGAGGAGGAGGAAGAGGATGCTGCACCAGCACCCAAGTCTCAGAAGCTTATGGGAGATGCAATCAAATCAGGGGCTGCTCCATCTAAGCCCAAATCTGCTCCCAACGCTGCTACTCAGAAACCCCCAACGCCAAGGAGGAACACCAGGAATATACCTGCTAATGAGAAGAACAAGGCCCCAGTGCCTCAAGCTGAAGAAGGGGAATATGATTCTCTTGTTTTGAGGAAGTTGAAGCCCAAAATTCCTGACCACAATGATGCTCATCCAGTCGCTGAGGACATGTACACCAGGAAAGATGCAGGATTGAGATTGTGGAGACAGTCCGATCCCTATGCTGTTAGGAGGAGGACTGCAGTTGACTACAGGTTCCATACAAAGGAACAGCAATATTTCTATGAGACAATTTTGCTTGACAAGAAGCCCATAGTGTGTGACATGAAATGGGTGGACTGGGAGTTCATCCGAGAAAATGAAGATCACTTCCCTGGAGTGTATGACAGCTTTAAGGTATGTGGAGTTGATGAATTCGTTGGAAAAAAGCTCACCAAGTGGAATGATGAGTTGATCATGCAGTTTCACTCCACTTACCACTTCTATCCAGATGGAAGGATAGTTTGGATGTCTGAGGGTACTAGGTACCAGTCCACAGTTGATGAATGGGCCAAGCTAATCAATGCCCCAGAGGAACATGAAGATGACTTGGATGTGTATGCCACCAAGAAGAAAGACCACAACTCCATGGCAAACATGTACAAAGAGATCCCTAGTAAAGCTTTGGAGACACACAAGCTTGGATCTGTACATTTCTTGTTGTCTCGTCTGCCTACGATCAACTGGATCTTAAGGCACACATTGCTACCCAAGTCAGGAGATCACAAGATGATCAGAGGACACTCCATCAACATGCTGCAAAAATTTTATGTTCCCCAGAAGTTCAAAGTTATGAGCCTGATTGTAGAAACTATCAAAAGGACTGTTGCTGATCAAAAGAGAAGTTGTGGGTATGCTCCACATATCCAGGAGCTCATCAATTCTAAGATGGGCACAGGGACTTATTTGCTGGATAAGGAGCATCTACCCTTACATCCTGAATTTGAAGACAACACTGTTGTGATGAATGAGGAGGAACCATCATCAGCTCAAGTCCAGGAGAAGAGAGCCAAGGAAAAGGCTGAGAAAGCTGCCCAGATGCCAAGTGCTGAAGAGCATCTCGAGTCTTCCTGAAGAGCAAGCAAGATCAGTTAGGCTATCTGATTCAAGCTACACTGAGGATTGAGAAGGGCTTGGCCACCGTGACTCAGAATCAGGAGATCCTGGAGAGGATTGTGGAGACAAAATTCTATGATCTTGATCTCAAGGTGACTGAGATTCAGACTACAGTTGAGCAGCTTCAGGAGGAAGCAGAGGAGAGGAGAGGAAAAGCAACCACTGATGCTTTTAAGCATGTGCCACGAGGTCCAAGGTCTGTTGCAGTGCCAGCCTCAGATGCCAGAGCTTCAGTGTCAGCACTAGCAGCTACAGCTCCACTGCCACCTCCAGCACCTACTCCATCAGCTCCAACTACATCGTCGGAAGCCTTCGTCCTTGGAGTTCTATCTACACCACCTACCAAAGACCAAGCCTGAGAGACGTATAGCACTATGCATTTTCAAATTTTTTGGTAACTTGTTGCCAAAGGGGGAGAAATATGTATAGATCATAGGCTTCGAGAGAGAGTGCCTACTTTTTATCTCTCTTGCTTTTAGTTAAATTTTTTTTGTGTGCCCGTGGGAGATACTTCATGTCCTCATGTCCTTGTGAGATACTTAAGTGATCATGTGGTTGATCATATGCTACATTAATGTTTGGTTGAATGATGCTATCCTTTATATTCCATATATGATCATTCACTTGCTTGGTGATGAGTGCATGCTTTTAATTTCTATCATTTTGAGCGCTCCACCAAGATGTATGTGACATGGAAGAGTAACCCATGATCCTAATCGATTGTGCATTTGCATTCAAAAGAAAATTTTAAATAATGCACAAATTTAGGGGGAGATCTTGGTTATCACATACTTGTCAAAGCGACGATGTTTTTCAATCTTATAATAATTTGTCGAAGCTTTGATCTATATGTTTCTTTGATCTATATGTTGTCATCAATTACCAAAAAGGGGGAGATTGAAAGTGCAACTATCCTTGGGTGGTTTTGATAATTCCTAACAACATATAGCTCATTGAGCTAATGCTACTTGAAGATAAATATTTCAGGAAAAGCTCAATGATTGGCATGGCATGGATTAGAAAGTGGACCCCTCAAAATGCTAAGGACAAAAGATTGGCTCAAGCTCAAATCACAAGACTCTACATTTTACTTTTAGTGATCCAAGATCACATTGAGTCCATAGGAAAAGCCAATACTATTAAAAGGGGGGGTGAGGTGTGGCTTAATGAGTTGCTTGCTCAAAATGCTTAGTGATATGCTCCAAAAACCCTCAACTACTTTCTCATATCCACATATGTCCCAAACCAAAATTCAAACTCGGCCCCACCGAAATCTTCTACCCGGCGCCACTGAGTTCACTTGACATAGCTATTGCCAGAAACCCTAGTCACTTCGGTCTCGCCGATAGGGATCTTGGTCTCACCGAGATGGGATTGCAAACTCTCTGTTTCCCTTCGTAACGTTTCTATCCAACCGAGATGAGTGATCGGTCCCACCGAGATTGCAATGCAAACTCTCTATTTCCCCTTCATAACGTTTCGGTCTAACTGAGATGAGCGAATCGGTCCCAGCGAGTTTGCCTGACCAACTCTCTGTTTTCCTATTACCAAAATCGGTCCCACCGAGTTTGTGTAATCGGTCTCACCGAGATTACGTTATGCCCTAACCCTAATGGAATCAGTCCCACCGAGTTGACATGTCGGTCCCACCGAAAATCCTAACGTTCACATTATATGATTTGGCCCCACCGAGTTTGGTGATTTGTGTGTAATGGTTAGATTTTGTGTGGAGGCTATATATACCCCTCCACCCACTCTTCATTCATGGAGAGAGCCATCAGAATATGCCTACACTTCTAACATACATTTTCTAAGAGAGAACCACCTACACTTGTGTTGAGGTCAAGATATTCCATTCCAACCACATAAATCTTGATCTCTAGCCTTCCTCAAGTTGCTTTCCACTCAAATCATCTTTCTACCAAATATAGTCCTATGAGAGAGAGTTGAGTGTTGAGGAGACTATCATTTGAAGCACAAGAAGCAAGGAGTTCATCATCAACACACCATCTATTACCTTTTGGAGAGTGGTGTCTCCTAGATTGGTTAGGTGTCACTTGGGAGCCTCCGTCAAGATTGTGGAGTTGAACCAAGGAGTTTGTACGGGCAAGGAGATTGCCTACTTTGTGAAGATCTACCCTAGTGAGGCAAGTCCTTCATGGGCGATGCCCATGGTGGGATAGACAAGGTTGCTTCTTCATGGACCCTTCGTGGGTGGAGCCCTCTGTGGACTCGCGCAACCGTTACCGTTTGTGGGTTGAAGTCTCCATCAACGTGGATGTACGATAGCACCACCTATGGGAACCACGCCAAAAATCTCCATGTCTACATTGCGTTTGCTCCCTCCAAACTCCTCCCTTTACCTTCATATCCAATTGTTTTACATTCCACTGCTATACTCTTAGAATTGCATGTGTAGGTTGATTACTTGTTTGTGCTAAGTTGCTAAAATCTACCAAGACTTAAAATTGGGAAAAGGCTAGATTTTTATTTGGTCAAGTAGTCTAATCACCCCCCCTCTAGGCATACTTTCGATCCTACAAGTGGTATCAGAGCTTTGGTCTCCATTTGCCTTGATTTCCATAGCTTTGGTGATCATAGCCTTGGTTTCACAACCAAGGAGAGTATGGCGTCTAGTGAGGGAAATTACCACCGTAGAGGTCCTTACTTGATGGTACTAATTTTGCTAGTTGGAAGCATAAGATAAAAATGCATATTCCTGGACATAACCCTGCCATTTAGGATATTGTGTGTATTGGCTTGCAAGGTGAATTCTTTGATGGGAGAGAACCGAACCATGAGGCTAGCGCGGAAGAGTTGAAGATGCTGCAATACAATGCTCAAGCTTGTGATATTCTCTTCAAAGGATTGTGCCTCGAAGAATTCAATAAAATCAGCCGTCTTGAGAATGCAAAGGAAATTTGGGATACTTTGATTGATATGCACAAAGGTACCGACTCCGCCAAGGAATCCAAATTGGATGTGCTTCAAAGTCAACTTGACAAGTTCAAAATGAAGGATGGTGAAGGTGTCGCTGAAATGTACTCTAGGATTGCTCTCATCACAAATGAGATTGTCGACTTAGGAAGTGAAGAGATGACCAATATATTCATCATCAAGAAGATCCTAAGAGCCTTGGATGGAAAATATGATACTGTGTGCACATTGATCCAAATGATGCCCAATTACAAAGATCTCAATCCAACAGAAGTAATTGGAAGGATTGTTGCTCATGAGATGTCGCTCGAGGATAAGGAAGAGCTTCACAACAAGTCAAGTGGTGCTTACAAAGCCTCATGTGATGCTCCCACATCATCAAGTGAGAAACAAAACTTCAATGAAGAATTGATCCTAATGGTGAAGAACTTCAATAGGTTTTACAAGAGTAGAAGCAAGGAAAGAAGTTTCAAGTCAAGGTCCTACAATGACAAAAGATCTTCAAGTCGTGAACGTAATTGCTACAATTGTGGAAGACCCGGACACTACTCTAATGAGTGTACGACTCCCTACAAAAGAAGAGAAGATATTCCCAAAAGAAGGAGTAGAAGAGAAGAATCACCACCAAGAGAGAGAAGGAGTAGAGATGACCGTTATGAACGGAGAACATCACGGAGAAGAAAGGATTTGGAAAGGAAGGACAAATCATCAATGGCCTACACAAAATGAAGACATCAAGCTCATGTTGGTGAATGGGTATCCGGCTCCGACTCTGATGATCACTCCGAGAGAAGTTATCACTCCGACTCCGAATATAATCAAGATGAAGGTGTTGTCGGTCTAGCACTTGTGTCAACCAACTCCTACAACTTATTTGAGTCACCAAATGAAGGAATTGGAAGATGCTTCATGGCTAAAGGCCCAAAGGTATCACACCCGAGTATGTTGATTTCAATAGTGATGAAGATGACTTGCTAGGTGATGATGATTTACTTGTTGACAATTCTAGTGATGAAAACTATGATGAACTTGCTATTAATCGTGCTAATCAAGACAAAACGAATGACGATGATAAGAAGGAGATTGAGCGTCTAACTAAAGAGATAAACACTCTTAAGTTAGCTCATGAAACTACCTTGGAAAATCATCGAGAGCTTTTAAGGACTCATGAGAAGTTACGCTTCGAAAAGCTCAACCTTGAGCAAGAGCATGGGTTCTTAATAGCGATCAATGATGACCTTCGCAAGAAAAGTTCTTCTTACATTGCCAAATGTTTACTCTTGTCTACTTACATGCCACAAGTTAAATCTAGCAACAAGAGTAAGAAAGATTATTCTTCTAGTAGTAACAATAATCATGCTAAACCCAATGATGTTGCTTCTAGTAGTTCTCTTGATTCCACTAATGATTCTCTTAGCCAAGTTACACTTGAGCAAGAAAATAGCTTATTGAAGGGAATTATAGAGAAAGGTGTTTACAAGAGCCTTGCCGAAAGTAAGCAATTTGAGGAAATTGTACGCAAGCAAGGAAGACACCGAAAGAATCAAGGTGTTGGTTTTGAACGAAAGTTCAATGCCAATGGAGTTGAGTGGGAATAAGATCAATACCCCAATAAGAAATTTGTTCCTCAATAAGAGAAGTATGATCCTACTTCTTTCCAAGGAACACAAGCTCAAGATGATCTTCCACCACAAGACCACAATCAAAAAGGCAAGGACAAGCTTCAAGAGGAGATTGATGCATTTGAGGAAGCTCCCAAAGCCTTGGTCAAGTGGGTTCCCAAGACTACATCAAGTTCCACTTCATAAAGTACGACTACAACTCCAAGGATTCCCATCAAGATGGTGTGGATCCCTAAGAAGAAGAACTAGAGAGTTCTTGAGGGTGACTCTGCCAACATACTTCACTCATATCATTTTGGCGAGGACAAGTGCAAACAACTTCCATATCTTGCACTAGTTCAAGGAGTCACAAACCCTCTTGTTGGTAAGACAAGGGACAAGGTAACCTAATGTTTTCATGGCCATCATCGTATGTGAACATCAGTCTATGTCTATGGATATCCTTGTTTGTTCCTTGTGGGACTAACCCATGTAGGTATTGAAAGTGCAACTCACTCCAAAGGATTGCTCCAAAGGATCTACATCAACATTGAGCATCTACATCTTCAACACCTACATGAAGTCATCATCGACAAAACCCAAGGTTAGTTCATCCCTCTTAAGGGGGATATCACATCTAGGGGGAGCTTTACTCTAATCGATTGAGCTAAAGAAACTCTAATGGTGTGAACACAAGAATGCTTTATGTAAAAGTGGCAACCCCACTTGTGCTTAAACGATGAGTATGACCTACGATCAAATGTTCTCATTTGACTCCTAAGTCAATATACTCATATATAGTTGACCTAGTCATCACCAAATTGCTTGATAGATGCTAGAGTGTTTGTGCATGCTTTTTCACATATTTAATTTGCCATCTTATTGTGTGAGCATGTTGGATGCATATTTTACTCATTCGAGGACATCCATTTGTTGCTTTGATTGTTTGGATTTTTCTCCTTTGCCAAATGGATGGACAAGAACGCCTAAGAACTCCCTCTAGCTATCCACTCCCTCCGTTCGGAATTACTTGTCTCGGAAATGGATGTATCTAGAACTAAAATATGTCTAGATACATCCATTTCTGCGACAAGTAATTCTGAACGGAGGGAGTATGATTTTCTTGTCTCAAACACTATTCATGCTACATCACAAAGTTTGATCAAGTCATTCGAACCACTCTGTGTGAGGAGCACTTGGAGTCCCCGATTCATCATAGACTTAAACTTCCAAAACCTCTTTTTGCATTTTGGTATGACCGATTCATCCAATTCGGTCACACCGAGATCACTAAGTTGATCTAGGTTTTCAATATCGGTGCAACCTATTAGAACTTCTCGGTCACACCGAGTTGTAGCAACCGCTTGCGATTCTGCATCTCGGTGCCACCGAGTTGTTCCACTCGGTCACACCGACAGGGTTGGGATGTATATACCAATGGGTGAGACTTTGGAAATTCCTTCAAAACCTCTCAGCCCGCGCGTGTCTTGCTCTGCCGCCTCGGGTCTCCGGATCGTCCTCTCGCCACCAATGACCTCCCACTGTTGGTTTCTGTCGCCATCAACGGATTTCAGGCCCTCCGATGCCGCCGTAGTGAACTCCACCAAATTAGGGTATGAGTTCGATCTTTTGTGCTATTCCTTTAACTCCGATTTGTAGCACATTACTTTGCCATGATCATGACGACGTATGCAACCAATCTATCCACTGAAAACAGCCCTTAGGTTAGGTTTGATTTGAAAATTTAGGGTTAGGTCTCTGCCGGACTCATCTTGGACCGAGCGAATTGTAGAAATCGGTCTCATCGATTTGGCTTAGGCCATTGCAGTTGCACTTTCGGTCTGACCAAAAACTACAAATCGGTGTGCCGAGTTCGATTCTTTGTGAAACCCTAGTAGTCTTGGTGCCACCGAACTGTGACCCGGTCTAACCGAGTTCACTAGTTTAGGTTCCAAAAGCTGCTTCGGTATCACCGACTTTACAAATTGGTAGCTCTGAAATGCTTTCTGTGAAGAACTAAAACGAAGTTTTTAAGTCATTCTTTTTGCAAAAACTCTACACTTTGTGATGCTCATCCACTCTACCTCGTCAATATCTATTCACAGGGTCTGCTGTCAGTAAGTTTGCAGAAATGTCTGACCAGAGTGACAGCCAGAACAAGTCAGAGGAATAGGTACAATTGAGTGAGGGCACTAGTCCCTCTAGCACTTCTGATGATGGCAGCAGGAGCACACCAAGCAACTTGCCCAAGGCAGCCACCAGAACAAGGAAGAAGAAGACCTCAGATTCTGAAGATGAGGATTATGTGGCTGTTGAGGAGGACGTCAGCTCCAAGAAGAAGGTGTTGAAGAAAGAGTATGGCAGAGTTGCATCAACTAAGCCTAGCTTTCACAAGAAGGCCCCTGCCAAGAGGGTGCCAGCCTTAAAGGTGAGAGCCTCAACTGCTGAAACCTCCAAGCCAACTGAAGAGGTTGTTGGAGAAGGAAAGAAAAGGAAGGAAAGGGTCAAGAAAACCACTGCCAGAGTGCTTGGTAGATCCTCCATTATGAGAAATTTAGAAGAAGAGGAGGAGGAAGAGGATGCTGCACCAGCACCCAAGTCTCAGAAGCTTATGGGAGATGCAATCTAATCAGGGCCTGTTCCATCTAAGCCCAAATCTGCTCCCAACGCTGCTGCTCAGAAACCCCCAACACCAAGGAGGAACACCAGGAGTATACCTGCTGAGGAGAAGAACAAGGCCCCAGTGCCTCAAGCTGAAGAAGAGGAATATGATTCTCTTGTTTTGAGGAAGTTGAATCCCAAAATTCCTAACCACAATGATGCTCATCTAGTCGCTAAGGATATGCACATCAGGAAAGATGCAGGATTGAGATTGTGGAGACAGTCTGATCCCTATGCTGTTAGGAGGAGGAGTGCAGTTGACTACATGTTCCATATAAAGGAACAACAAGATTTCTATGAGACAATTTTGCTTGACAAGAAGCCCATAGTGTGTGACATGAAATGGGTGGACTGGGAGTTCATCCGGGAAAATGAAGATCACTTCCCTGGAGTATATGACAGCTTTAAGGCATGTGGAGTTGATGAATTCGTAGGACAAAAGCTCACCAAGTGGAATGATTAGTTGATCATGCAGTTTTACTCCACTGCCCACTTCTATCCAGATGGAAGGATAGTTTGGATGTCTGAGGGTACTAGGTACCAGTCCACAGTTGATGAATAGTCCAAGCTAATCAATGCCCCAGAGGAACATGAAGATGACTTGGATGTGTATGCCACCAAGAAGAAAGACCATAACTCCATGGCAAACATGTACAAAGAGATCCCTGATAAAGCTTTGGAGACACACAAGCTTGGATCTGTACATTTCTTGTTGTCTGGTCTGCCTATGATCAACATGATCTTAAGGAACACATTGCTACCCAATTAGGACATTCCATCAACATGTTGCAAATTTTTTATGTTCCCCAGAAGTTCAAAGTTATGAGCCTGATTGTAGAAACTGTCAAAAGGACTGTTGCTGATCAAAAGAGGAGTTGTGGGTATGCTCCACATATCGAGGAGCTCATCAATTCTAAGATGGGCATGGGGACTTATTTTCTGGACAGGGAGCATATACCCTTACATCCTTAATTTGAAGACAACACTATTGTGATGAATGAGGAGGAACCATCATCAGCTCAAGTCCAGGAGAAGAGAGCCAAGGAAAAGGTTGAGAAAGCTGCCCAGATGCCAAGTGTTGAAGAGGCATCTCGAGTCTTCCTGAAGAGCTAGCAAGATCAGTTAGGCTATCTGATTCAAGCTACACTGAGGATTGAGAAGGGCTTGGCCACCCTGACTCAGAATCAGGAGAGCCTGGAGAGGATTGTGGAGACAAAATTATATGATCTTGATCTCAAGGTGACTGAGATACAGACTACAGTTGAGCAGCTTCAGGAGGAAGCATAGGAGAGGAGAGGAAAAGCAACCACTGATGCTTTTAACCATGTGCCATGAGGTCAAAGGTCTGCTGCAGTGCCAGTCTCAGATGCCAGAGCTTCAGTGTCAGCACTAGCAGCTACAGCTCCAGTGCCACCTCCAGCATCCCACTCCATCAGCTCCAACTACATCGTCGGAAGCCTTCGTCCTTGGAGTTCTATCTACACCACCTCCCGAAGACCAAGCCTGAGAGACGTATAGCACTATGCATTTTCAATTTTTTTGGTAACTTGTTGCCAAAGGGGGAGAAATATGTATAGATCATAGGCTTCGAGAGAGAGTGTCTGCTTTTTATCTCTCTTGCTTTTGGTTGAACCTCTTTTGTGTGCCTGTGTGAGATACTTCATGTCCTTATGTCCTTGTGAGATACTTATGTGATCATGTGGTTGATCATATGCTACATTAACGTTTGGTTGAATGATGCTATCCTTTATATTCCATATATGATCATTCACTTGCTTGGTGATGAGTGCATGTTTTTAATTTCTATCATTTTGAGCGCTCCACCAAGATGTATGTGACATGGAAGAGTAACCCATGATCCTAATCAATTGTGCATTTGCATTCAAAAGAAATTTTTAAATAATGCACAAATTTAGGGGGAGATCTTGCTTATCACATACTTCTCAAAGCGACGATGTTTTTCAATCTTATAATCATTTGTCGAAGCTTTGATCTATATGTTGTCATCAATTACCAAAAAGGGGAGATTGAAAGTGCAACTATCCCTGGGTGGTTTTGGTAATTCCTAACAACATATATCTCATTGAGATAATGCTACTTGAAGATAAATATTTCAGGAAAAGCTCAATGATTGGCATGGCATGGATTAGAAAGTGGTCCCCTGAAAATGCTAAGGACAAAAGATTGGCTCAAGCTTAAAGCACAAGACTCTACATTTTACTTTTAGTGATCCAAGTGTTGGGGAACATAGTGTTTCAAAAAAAATCCTACGCACACGCAAGATCATGGTGATGCATAGCAACGAGAGGGGAGAGTGTTGTCCACGTACCCTCGTAGACCGAAAGCGGAAGCGTTAGCACAATACGGTTGATGTAGTCGTACGTCTTCACGCTCCAACCGATCAAGTACCGAACGCGCAGCACCACCTAGTTCAGCACACGTTCAGCCCAATGACGTCCCTCGATCTCCGATCCAGCCGAGTGTTGAGGGAGAGTTTTGTCAGCACGGCGTGGTGACGATGATGATGTTCTATCGATGCAGGGCTTCGCCTAAGCACCACTACAGTATTATCGAGGTGGACTATGGTGGAGGGGGGCACCACACACGGCTAAAAGATCAAATCAATTGTTGTGTCTTTGGGTGCCCCCTGCCCCCGTATATAAAGGAGCAAGGGGGGAGGTGTGGCCGGCCAGGAGGAGGCGCACCAGGAGGAGTCCTACTCCCACCAGGAGTAGGACTCCCTCCCTTCCTTGTTGGATTATGAGAAGGGGGGAAAGAGGAGGGGGAGAGGAAGGAAAGGGGGGGCGCCGCCCCCGTCTCCTTGTCCTATTTGGACTAGAGGGGGAGGGGCATGCGGCCCTGCCCTAGCCGCCTCTCCTCTTCTCCACTAAGGCCCACTATGGCCCATTAAGCCCCCGGGGGGTTGCGGTAACCCCTCGGTATTCCGGTAAAATCCCGATTTCACTCGGAACATTTCTGATATCCAAATATAGGCTTCCAATATATCAATCTTCATGTCTCAACCATTTTGATACTCTTCGTCATGTCCATGATCACATTCGGGACTCTGAACAACCTTCTGTACATCGAAACTCATAAACTCATAATATAACCATCATCGAAACTTTAAGCGTGCGGACCCTACGGGTTCGAGAACTATGTAGTCATGACCGAGACACGTCTCCGGTCAATAACCAATAGCGGAACCTGGATGCTCATATTGGCTCCCACATATTCTACGAAGATCTTTATCAGTTAGACCGCATAACAACATATGTTGTTCCCTTTGTCATCGGTATGTTACTTGCCCCAGATTCGATCGTCGGTATCTCAATACCTAGTTCAATCTCGTTACCGGCAAGTCTCTTTACTCGTTCCGTAATAGATCATCTCCCAACTAACTCATTAGTTGCAATGCTTGCAAGGCTTATAGTGATGTGCATTGCCAAGTGGGCCCAGAGATACCTCTCCGACAATCAGAGTGACAAATCCTAATCTCGAAATACGCCAACCCAACAAGTACCTTAGGAGACACCTGTAGAGTACCTTTATAATCACCTAGTTACGTTGTGACGTTTGGTGGCACACAAAGTGTTCCTCCAGTAAACGGTAGTTGCATAATCTCATAGTCATAGGAACATGTATAAGTCATGAAGAAAGAAATAGCAACAAACTAAGCGATCCAGTGCTAAGCTAACAGAATAGGTCAAGTCGATCACATCATTCTCCTAATGATGTGATCCCGTTAATCAAATGACAACTCATGTCTATGGTTAGGAAACATAACCATCTTTGATCAACGAGCTAGTCAAGTAGAGGCATACTAATGACACTCTGTTTGTCTATGTATTCACACATGTATTATGTTTCCGGTTAATACAATTATAGCATGAATAACAAAAATTTATCATGATATAAGGAAATAAATAATAACTTTATTATTGCCTCTAGGGCATATTTCCTTCAGTCTCCCACTTGCACTAGAGTCAATAATCTAGTTCACATCGCCATGTGATTTAATACCAATAGTTCACATCACCATGTGATTAACACCCATAGTTCACATCGACATGTGAGAAACACTCAAAGGGTTTACTAGAGTCAATAATCTAGTTCACATCGCTATGTGAATAACACCCAAAGAGTACTAAGGTGTGATCATGTTTTGGTTGTGAGAGAAGTTTAGTCAATGGGTCTACCACATTCAGATCTGTAAGTATTTTGCAAATTTCTATGTCAACAATGCTCTACATGGAGCTACTCTAGCTAATTGCTCCCACTTTCAATATGTATCCAGATTGAGATTTAGAGTCAGCTGGATCAGTGTCAAATTTTGCATCGACGTAACCCTTTACGGCGAACCTTTTTCTTGTCACCTCCATAATCGAGAAACATATCCTTATTCCACTAAGGATAATTTTGACCGCTGTCCAGTGATCTACTCCTAGATCACTATTGTACTCCCTTGCCAAAAATAGTGTAGGGTATACAATAGATCTGGTACACAGCATGGCATATTTTATAGAACTTATGGCCAAGGCATATGGAATGACTTTCATTCTCTTTCTATCTTCTGTCGTGGTCGGGCTTTGAGTCTTACTCAGTTTCACACCTTGTAACACAGGCAAGAACTCTTTCTTTGACTATTCCATTTTGAACTACTTCAAAATCTTGTCAAGGTATGTACTCATTGAAAAACTTATCAAGCGTCTTCATCTATCTCTATAGATCTTGATGCTCAATATGTAAGCAACTTCACCGAGGTCTTTCTTTGAAAAACTCCTTTCAAACACTCCTTTATGCTTTGCAGAATAATTCTACATTATATCCGATCAACAATATGTCATTCACATATACTTATCAGAAATGATGTAGTGCTCCCACTCACTTTCTTGTAAATACAGGCTTCACCGCAAGTCTGTATAAACTATATGCTTTGATCAACTTATCAAAGCGTATATTCCAACTCCGAGATGCTTGCACCAGTCCATAGATGGATCGCTGGAGCTTGCATATTTTGTTAGCACCTTTAGGATTGACCAAACTTTCTTGTTGCATCATATACAACTCTTCTTTAATAAATCCATTAAGTAATGTAGTTTTGTTTATCCATTTGCCATATTTCATAAAATGTGGCAATTGCTAACATGATTCGGACAGACTTAAGCATAGATACGAGTGAGAAACTCTCATCGTAATCAACACCTTGAACTTGTCGAAAACCTTTTTGTGACAATTCTAGCTTTGTAGATAGTAACACTACTATCCGCGTCCGTCTTCCTCTTGAAGAACCATTTAATCTCAATGGCTCGCCGATCTTTGGGCAAGTCAATCAAAGTCCATACTTTGTTCTTATACATGGATCTCATCTCAGATTTCATGGCCTCAAGCCATTTCGTGGAATCTGGGCTCATCATCGCTTCCTCATAGTTCGTAGGTTCGTCATGGTCAAGTAGCATGACCTCCAGAACAGGATTACCGTACCACTCTAGTGTGGATATCAATCTGGTTTACCTACGAGGTTCGGTAGTAACTTGATCTGAAGTTACATGATCATCATCATTAGCTTCCTCACTAATTGGTGTAGTAGTCACAGGAACATATTTCTATGATGAACTACTTTCCAATAAGGGAGCAGGTATAGTTACCTCATCAAGTTCTACTTTCCTCCCACTCACTTCTTTCGAAAGAAACTCCTTCTCTAGAAAGGATCCATTCTCAGCAATGAATATCTTGCCTTCGGATCTGTGATAGAAGGTGTACCCAACATTTTCTTTTGGGTATCCTATGAAGACGCACTTCTCCGATTTGGTTTGAGCTTATCAGGTTGAAACTTTTAAGCATTGCAACCTCAAACTTTAAGAAACGACAGCCTAGGTTTCTTGCCAAGCCATAGTTCATACGGTGTCATCTCAACGGATTTAGATGGTGCCTACATGAATGTAGTTGTCTCTAATGCATAACCCCAAAACGATAGTGGTAAATCAATAAGAGACATCATAGATCGCACCATATCTAGTAAAGTACGGTTACGACATTCGGACACACCATTACACTATGGTGTTCTAGTTGGCGTGAGTAGTGAAACTATTTCACATTGTTTTAACTGAAGGCCAAACTCGTAACTCAAATATTTTACTTCTGCGATCATATCGTAGAAGCTTTTATTTTTGTTACGATGATTCTCCACTTCACTCTGAAATTCTTTGAACTTTCCAAATGTTTCAGACTTGTGTTTCATCAAGTAGATATACTCATATCTGCTCAAATCATCTGTGAAGATCAGAAAATAATGATACCTGCCGCGAGCCTCAATATTCATCGGACCACATACATCAGTATGTATGATTTCCAACAAATCCGTTGCTCACTCCATTGTTCCGGAGAACGGAGTCTTAGTCATCTTGCCCATGAGGCATGGTTCGCAAGCATCAACTGATTCATAATCAAGTGATTCCAGAAGCCCATCAGCATGGATTTTCTTCATGCGCTTTACACAAATATGACCTAAACGACAGTGCCACAAATAAGTTGCACTATCATTATTAACTTTGCATCATTTGGCTTCAATATTATGAAAATGTGTATCACCACGATCGAGATCCAACAAACCATTTTCATTGGGTGTATGACCATAGAAGGTTTTATTCATGTAAACAGAACAACAATTATTCTCTAACTTACATGAATAACCGTTTTGCAATAAACATGATCCAATCATATTCATGCTCAACGCAAACACTAAATAACATTTATTTTAGGTTTAACACTAATCCCGAAAGTATAGGGAGTGTGCGATGATGATCATATCAATCTTGGAACCATTTCCAATACACATTGTCACTTCACCCTTAACTAGTTTCTGTTCATTCTGCAACTCCCGTTTCGAGTTACTATTCTTAGCAACTGAACTAGTATCAAATACTGAGGGGTTGCTATAAACACTAGTAAAGTACACATCAATAACATGTATATCAAATATACCTATGTTCACTTTGCCATCCTTCTTATCCGCCAATTACTTGGGGTAGTTCCGCTTCCAGTGACCAGTACTTTTGCAGTAGAAGCACTCAGTTTCAGGCTTAGGTCCAAACTTGGGTTTTTTCATTTGAGCAGCAACTTGCTTGCTGTTCTTCTTGAAGTTCCCCTTTCTTCCCTTTGTCCCTTTACTTGAAACTAGGGGTTTTGTTTACCATCAACACTTGATGCTTTTCTTGATTTCTACCTTCGTCGATTTCAGCATCACGAAGAGCTTGGGAATCGTTTCCGTTATCCCTTGCATATTATATTTCATCACGAAGTTCTACTAACTTGGTGATGGTTACTAGAGAATTCTGTCAATCACTGTTTTATCTGGAAGATTAACTCCCACTTGATTCAAGCGATTGTAGTACCCAGACAATCTGAGCACATGCTCACTGCTTGAGCTATTCTCCTCCATCTTTTAGCTATAGAACTTGTTGGAGACTTCATATCTCTCAACTCGGGTATTTTGCTTGAAATATTAACTTCAACTCCTGGAACATCTCATATGGTCCATGACATTCAAAACGTCTTTGAAGTCCCGATTCTAAGTCGTTTAAGCATGGTGCACTAAACTATCAAGTAGTCATCATATTGAGCTAGCCAAACGTTCATAACATCTGCATCTGCTCCTGCAATAGGTTTGTCACCTAGCGGTGCATCAAGGACATAATTATTCTGTGTAGCAATGAGGATAAAGCTCATATCATGAATCCAATCCGCATCATTGCACTACAAAAAAATACACTTCCGTGATGATACGTGTTTGTCATAGTAGGTCGCTTTTTTTTGTCATGCATGTACATCCATGACAAATTTATGATAGAATCAAGATAGTCATACCTGTGTTGTCGTAGAAGTGTTCCATGACATTACCAAAATTATCATCATGGAAGTGTCCACTTCCATGACGATAAATCGTGCATCACAGAAGTGCTTTCGTCAAGGGTGACCGACACGTGGCATCAACTGTAACGGAACGCCATTAAGCTATCGGGTCGGGTTTTGGATCCGATAACCCGTTAACAGCCCCGGCAATGGGGATTTTCCACATGTAAAATCATCATTGGCTAGAGAAAACATGTGTCGGCTCATCGTCGGGACAGATGTCATTCACTCACTGGACAGAAGGCGCCTATGATACGTCGACATGTGGCACGGCCCAACAAGTTTAAATGGGTTGGCCCAACTAAAGGCCCACAAGATTTTGCGGGCCATAATGGGCTGGCCCAGCTAACGGCCCATGAGATTTTGCGGACCATAATGGGCTGACCCAGCTAAAGGCCCACAAGATTTCGCGGGCCATATTGGGCCGGTCCAGGTAAAGGCCCACAAGATTTTTGTGTGCCATAATAGGCCGGCCCAGGTAAAGGCCCACGGTGACTCTAGCCCATAATGAACAATAATTTTCTTTATACCCGTTAACAGCCCGTGATTTACATGGCCGTTTCCAGCCCGTGTTAGCTTTCAGCCTATTGACGGCCCATACGTTCTTGGGCTCCTTTTCGGCCCTCGATTACTTCCATCCCGTTACTGGTCTGTTCCCCTAATGGGCCAAATTTGGCCCATGGCAAGAGTTGTCCTGTTACTGGCATGTTCCACTAATGGGCCAAATTCGGCCCGTGGCAAGAGTCGGCTCGTTACTGGCCTGTTACCCTAATGGGCCAAATTCGGCCCATGGAAAGAGTCGGCCTGTTTTTGGCCTGTTAACCCGTTGCACCGTTTCCAGCCCGTCCTATATTCTGGCCCATTAACGACCCGTTATGCCTGTGACAGAATTAAGCCTCTGCTGTCCTATGGCCTGTTAACGGCCTGTTACCATGTTGGGCCGATACCAATTATGCCCGATTATGGCCCATGTAGACCCATTTATCCGACAGCCCGAGGCCCACCGATTACAGGCCCATTTATCGACGACCCGTAGGAGACCCATGGATCCTACGGCTCGTATATGGCCCATGGTAGTTGCGGCCACTAGCAAACCAGGAAAAAAGAAGACTAGGAAATAAATAAGGCCGAAACTAACGCTAGGCTATTAAGGCGATTGCACAGATTACATCCACTCAGCATCAAAGATCGCCACCAGTGCAAATACAGGGAACACCCTACACTATACAAAAATGGCTTGCTATTTTCTTCAGGCGGTGGCTGCATGTTAAGAATAAATTTTGTATCGCACCAAAACAAATTACAACTATATAACAAAAGGAAGGTTGGCATAAAACTTAACAGTCTAGCAGATAAATGCACCACCAGAAGTTCAGAAGCTCAGTTCATTTGACCTGACTGTTACGTTTTCATGTTGTATTGTCCGATGGAGCACCATAACCCTCGCCTTCATTTCCCCTAGGCTCCTGAACAACATAGCAAATGTCTGATAGTCTGGTTTCAAAACCATGCATATCTTGACGACATTGAGCAATGTTTCTCCTTGTTTCACAAAGGGTCTCTGTTAGGGAATGGACTTGTGTCTGGAGCGCAGATACAACATTGCTTTGAGCTTGCATATCTTGATCATGAGGCAGTTTGGACGATATTGCCTTAACAACCAACCCAGTATTACGCAGGAACGTGCTTTTGGCACTGTTAGTGGATAGGTACTGACCCACTGCAGCAAGAGCTGACATTGCGGTTATAGTTGCCTCGCCACCTTCAGAAGGTGGCGGTTCCACCATTTTTTCCATAGCTCACTGAAAAGTTGAGGTTTTACATTAGTAGTACCAGAACAGAAGATATTAAGGAGGCAGCAAAACCAAACAAAATAGCTTTGGTCTCTATACAGAATTTATTCTGGTGAACCCATGTAAAATATTAGTTGTATTTTATTGCAAAGTACATAATAAAACCAGGTTCCAAACATATGACCATGTACCATCGCTAATGTATTGTCTATTTCTTCACATTGTATTGAGGGCTAAGGATAAAGAGACGAAGTTTATAATACGGTAAGCATAGTATGACGTCATTCATATCACAAAACAACTGAGAACAGACAAACATGCAATTGTAACGTTGTGTGGGCAAGTCTAGCACAGAACTAGATTACGGGTCAAGATCAAAGGAACATCACTCCTCTATTTTAAACCTTGTAAGGTGCAATGATACGCTAAGAGAATTGTATATAAAATTGAAATGAGTAATAGACATTGGCTGCAAACCATGCAGTTCAAGGCACAAGTCAGAGTAAGTAGTAGTTAAAAGGCATGAGGATTAAGGACTTACAACAGCGGCATTGACTGGTGTAGTCATGCCCTTCTTCTTGCCAGTGTGACAGTCCTTGAAGATTTCCACATCATTTGGTTCAGGTACTTTTTGGTCCTTGCAGGCTTTCCTCTGCATTTGGAACAAGTCAATATATATATGATAATATGGTACAGTGAAAAGAGTGAAACAGCAGCTAATTACACGAGCCTCGTAGTGTGCAATATAGCTACGAGATCCTGTCGTCTGTTGGAATTTCACTTTCGTACGATTGGCCTTGTTCTTTGAAGAGTTCACCTACAAGAAGATAGATTTGTGTGGCACATGCGTAAATAGGACTTCAACATGTGATCTGATGACATATATATATATATATATATATATATATATATATAATGTACCTGATACTTCGGATCGGACCAGTGTTTAACGAGGCCTCTCCAGTCTTCATCAGATATATTTTCCACTGGAGATGTTTGGGCAAGTTCACTGTTAGCCTTGCCTTCAAAGTGAGTTTTCCTCAAGTTATACCGATACTGTCGCCGAGCAGACTTGAAAACATGGGTGCAAGCTTGTCTGGTTGCATCATCTTGGCTATCCAACTTGAACCTCATCTGTTGAAAATTATGGGAGTCTCATTATCAGCAACCTAGAAAGTATTGGACAGAGCAAGACGATATTACTAGTTTCCATACATAACCATACTTACAGATAAATGGTCGAGGAAGATGTTGAACTGGGTTTCGTCTTTGTCATTCCTGTACTGAATCCATGTTGGGAGGATACGTACATGACACCTAACAGCAACCGCTGCCTCTGATACTAACTTGGCTGACTCTGTAGCATCACGTGGCCTTTTTAAACCTGCCTCAAAACGGATCTCCATTCTTCCTCCTCTAGATTTAGTTAACCTATCGAGCATTATCCCTGATGTTTGTTTCCTCTTGCGCCTAGGTGCTAGTCCAACAACAAACATAGGAAGTGTTAGTGTACATCAAACTGTGAGACTACATATAAAGAAGCATGCAACTGTAACTTGACTCCAGCAACTACCTTCTTGCTGTTGAAGCTCACAAGGTTCATCTGATATTGCCAACTCGTCTTGTGTCAAGAGTGCTTGGGAAGTAGTGTCAGGTGGCAAGGGAGCTTGGGAACGTGCTGCTAGCTCAGTTGACGCACGAGTACGTCGTGCAGCTGGTAGTACTGTGGTAGGTGTTGCAAGAACTAGGGCTGTCTCTGCTTGTTTGGTGGCAGCTATTTGTTTCTGTTTGTCTTTTTTGCAACTCGTGTAGCATGGGATGCCGTGTTTGTAGAATTTTCTGCTGGACTTTGACCTTCTATTGCACCATCAGTACCAGCAGAATCTGCAGGATTCATCCGCTTCTCATTCCCTGCCATTCTGTGTTTCTTCCTCTTTCTCTGTGCCATGTTAAGTCAAGCCGACAAGAAAAACGAATAACAATTTAGTTCTTCAGAACAAATTGATGCGTGATGCAGACGAACTGAACTTTGATGTTAGACAACCACATGATAGGAGGATGTAATATGTATGAAAAACAGGACGGAAGAGATAACCAGAACTATGATGTGTAAACTAAGAAGAAGACATTTCACCAAATTAGAAGCAATGCAATGGAAGGTAGACACCATATGAAAGATGCTACAAATATCGCTCTGCCAAGTTAACAGTGTCTCATCATAAATGGCGTTTAAACAAATGTGAAGCAGTACAAGAAATAAATCATATGCAAGATGCAAACAACATCACACTACCATGTTAGAGGTCTCTCGTCATTAGTGCCATTGCATATTCACAGCATTGCATATTCACAGCTTATGATGTGTAAACTAAGGAGAAGGCATTTCAACAAATTAGAAGCAATGAAAGCTAGACACCATATGAAAGATGCAACGAATATCACTCTACCAAGTTAAAACTGTCTCGTCATAAGTGCCATTTCAACAAATTAGTAATACAAGCTAGAAAAGAATGTGAGATGTAACCTATATCACACTCCGAAGTCAAACGTGTCTTATGATAAGTGATTGTTGCAGGTTACACAACAGTAGTAATTTGATGTAAGAACATGGTGTGATAGACAGATATTGTATGTTCTAGAAACAGGAACACGTGTCTTATTCAAGTATAATGTGTAAAGTAAGCAGATGGAATTCAACAAAATTAGAAGCAATACAAGCTAGACATCACACATAACATGCAACCACATATAACAGTGCCAAGTTAGAGGGAGCACCGGTGATGCTGCACTAGGGGAGACGTGCTCATCATAAACACAGCTTTGTTGAGTGTCTATGCATGTGTTGTCTTGGAAATCATCTTGGGGGTGTGGAGGAGTAGAAACTGTAGAGGCCCTCCGTTCGGAAGGAGCACCTTTATCCGCTGCCTTGCTAACTTCCTTCCGCTTTATTGATTTTGAATTGTCAAGTAAAACCGACAAGAAAAAGCAATAAAATTCTCTCTTCAGAACTCATTCATGCATGATACTGACAATCACTACTTTGATGTAAGGCAAACACATGATACCAGGATGGAATATGTACGAAAAACAGGACGGCATGGCATGTTCACAACTGTTTGTGTAAACTAAGCAGAAACCATTCCAGCAAATAAGAAGCAATGCAAGCTAGACACCACATGAAAGATGCAACCAATATGACTCTGCCAAGTTAAAAGCGTCCCATCATAAATGGAATTTCAACAAATTAGAAGCAGCGCATGCTATAAATCATATGAAAGATGCAACTAATATCGCACTGCATATACTAAAGGTGTCTCGTCATGTTGATTGATGCGGGATACAAAAAAACAATAGTTTTATGTAAGGACATGCTTAATAGACAGATGTACTATGTACTAAATACAGGAAGGCATGTCACATTAACAGGTATAATGTATAAGCTAAGCAGACTAGCACATGCAGTTTAACCAGATTGGAAGAATTACAATCTAGACACCATATGCAACATGCAACCACATATCACGCTGCCAAGTTAGAGCAAGCACCTGCGATGCTAGTGTAGGGGAAATGCTGTAATCAACTACAGAGCTACGTTCACTATCTTCATCTAGCATTTCTGTTTCTTGAGAATCATGTCGGGAGGCTGACGCTGCATTCTTTAAATGAGGAGTAGTCCCCTTGCCTGCCTGCCTCGTCATAAGTGATTGATGAGGGATACACAAGAACATTAGTTTGATGTAAGAACATGGTTAATACACAGATGTACTAGTATGTACCAAAAACAGAAAGGCATGTCATATTCAAAGGTATAATGTGTAAGCTAAGCAGATGCAATTTAACCAAATTGGAAGCAATACAAGCTAGACATCCGGCTGGAGTGGTGAGCATGATCATCTAGGACCTGAGAGCCTGGTGGGAGGCGGGCTGCTTCGCCACCATCGCAGCTTTTTAGTTGGCTTCCAGGTGATGCCTATCTTTGTTGGGCTTGTCACTGGCTCGGCCAGTGCCCTGACTAGCTATTTGTCTTCTGGTGCTCACGGGATGGTGGTTCATGTAAAAAAATATCTTTCCTTATCTTACCGACTTCGGCCTTTCGAATACAAGCTAGACACCATATGGAACATGCAACCACATATGACACCGCGAAGTTAAAGCAAGCACCTGGGATGGTGGTTCATTGCGAGCGAGGTCATCAACTCCAGAGCTACGTTCCCCGTCTCCATCTGCTGACACTGCACCCTTTAAAGCGTTGAAACGTGTCTTGCCTAGCCGCACACCAAACTGGAGCGACTTCTCTCTTTTCTTTTTGGCTTCGCTCATGGCAGCAGAGTCTGAAATACCCTTGCATAAAAACACAACAGTGAGAGTAAGGGTGAAGTGTGTGCAGAACTAGTGCACTGTAAAAGTAGCAGATAGCAGGTGGCTGAAAAATAAATGACAGGAGACATATGATAGCTCTACAACATTGCATGGCAAACAAAATTAGATTCTACTCTGTATGATTTTGTAATATATGAGCACAGGAAATGCAGGTACTCCTCCAGCACACCACCACATGTGGTCATATCTAAGATAACAGTCGACTGAAAATAAATAGGTCAGTCGATTTTTTTAATGAACCGTCCGATCTATAAGGAACGGGCAGATGGCCTTCGTCTACCTCCCGCCAGTCACTGTTGACGATCTTTCTCGAACCGCCAGCGACCACCGGCCCAGACCCCTGCCTCCGCCGCCCCGCCCTCCCATCGACCTCACACCACCGCCGTGCTTGGCAGCGCCCCCAGGCCATCCCTTTAATCCCGGCCGACCTCCAGATCGGGCGCCAGTAGCTCTAGGCCGCACACGCCCCTAAGATAAACACCAAGGCGCTGCTTCCCCGGCGTAATAGGCGTACTAGCGCCTGTTACGCCGGGGAATGCTTCCGTTAATTGGGAATCAAGTGGCCAGAAATTGAAATTCAGGGGGGCGACGGACCTCTAGCTAAGGTGAAATAGTATATGAGGAGAAACCTTGTGCATCGCGAGTTACTAGGAACATCTAGTATCAAGAAGAAGCGGTCAACTAGTGTCTTCTGTGGGATGAATACCGTGCAAGCAGAGACGTAAGATTTGCACGAATAAGGGAAGAGGAGTACCTTTTTCGGTTGCCGGTGTGGTCACCTCCACAAGTCGCGCCGATTTTCTTCTTTTTACCGGGGAAACCGATGTTCTGGAGGGTGCAGGCTTGGACGAACCCATGGCCAAATTGTTGACTGTGTTGCCGTGGCCGTATGTCGGCGGAGGGGAAGCAGATCCGAGGCGGCGAAGGACGGCGTAGCAGGAACAGCTCCGGTGCGGTGGAGGGTGGCGAAGTTGGAGCGGCAGCGGTGAGGCGCAGGACGGCGTGGTTGAACTGGCTCGGGTACGGACGGCTCGGCCTCGGCTTCAACTACTAGCCGTGGAGGGCGTTGCGGTTGAGGTTGCGGTGGACGACGACGTCGGGGTATCGGCTCCGGCGTGATGGAGGAGGGCGGCGGTTGATGGGTGGGATGGGGTGGCGGACGGAGGACGCCGGGGTTTCGCGGCTGGTGGAGAGGTAGTTTTGGCGCCCACGGAGTACGAATGGGGAATCAGACGGGTGGGGGGGAACCATGTTTCGGTCTGGGACGCGCTTGTTTTTGGCTTTTTTGAACAGAAATGGGACGCGCTTGTTTGAAATTTGGGGAAAGTACAAACTTTGCCCCCCTCTTAAATTTCGGACCTACTGCGGGTCGGGGGTAGGATGGTAATCCCAGGTGTCCCAAATAGTGGGCGGGAGCGATTTCGGCCGCGCGCATGTGTGCTTAGGCGGCCATTGTGTATGAATGTTTTTCGGATGCGGTTGCGTGGCGTCTAGATGAAGCTACAAACCTACCCCGGTTTAGACCTTTGGACGTCGGGCCGGTAGGTTTCACGGGTCGGAGTTATTAGAAAAGTAATTTCCTTGTACTACCAAACATTGGTCTCACGCGGTTTCGGGCGAGTAGAGGCTCTTTTGGCGCTTCGTTCGAAATTTTGAAACACAAGCATTCACGTTTAGAGTACTCTTGAACTATGAGGATTGACCTAAATATACAACGTTATATTTGACCTTGTATGTTTGAAAACCTCATTAAATTATCCGCTTCTTTTTGAAATTTTGACACTTGAAAATCCTATAACTACGATTATTTTGGAATGGAGGAGCTAAATTTGAATCTATTTTGTACACGACTACATATGCTATTATGTACAAAATCAGAGCAAAGATTGGTGCCCCCATAATTTAGGTATGGTTTACAAATGCCATGATATCAAATTCAAATAATTGAATGGACTTCATGTTGAATTCGATTTTTTTAAACCACCTTAAGTTGAATTCAAACGTATGCTAGTTCATAGGTAGTAGCTATTTATAATGTCCATTGTGTAACTTTCGTATGTATAATGTGCTTTACACACACAACATGAACTATACTCACGTTTATATTCGATTGCTAAAGCGATGCATTGTCTGGAGTTCAAAATACTAACAATGTGGATCAATTGTGTCGAATAATAACATAGACATGCTCAAATTTGATAGAATCTAGATGTCTGATGGATCAATGACCACTCCTTACGCGAATTGCAAATATCATGATCCCATCCTAATATTTGGATACAATTTATATCTTTAATAAATGTGTAGAGCAGTCTTTTACATGTAGTTTCACTCTCCATCGGTGGTCTCTCACACATGCTCACACACTCTCTCCCGAGGTGTCTTTCTCGCACACATGCTCTAGATATAACCCTCCCTCCCTCTCGTAACCATTTACAACTGTTTTCACTAACCTTTATCACAAGCACTCTTCCTCTCGCAAACATACACACGCACAATCCTCATCGACCCTTTCTATATACGTGGACCTGCCTATGTGTCTCATGTACGCACATTATCTTTACGCCTATCTCTCACGCATTGCCTCACACCTCTCTTCCTAATCGACGAGTATGATTCTAGCACAGCATTCTGTAGGATGCCCCTTAAAGTTAGGTTGGATGAATAGTAATATCAGAGATAAAGGGGTTACCTTAGTCCGAGAACCTAGGGTTACAAATCCTAGCCGGCTTTGTCAGTGGACAAAGAGTCCTTCACAATTCTGCTATCTTTGTCTTGTATGACTAGTCATCCATGGGTCTTCCTAAATGCATCATGGGCCGACCAATGTGGCGCAGGACGGAACAGAACGAAGGGCCTCACCTCGACCCACCGGACCTCACGCGGTGACACACCCTCTGCCCCCACATCTCATTATCTTCTCACACTGTAACACCCTCGATGCGACTATAGCTCCCACGTGTCGAGGCACGACTTAGAGACATAATCGCATTGAAGGCATATGTCGCAAGTTAGGCAATCTTCACAACATCCAATGTAATATAAATAATAAAGGGGAGATAACATAGTTGGCTTACACTCGCCACGTCAATCATGTACATAAATAACATTACATCATCCAAACACTCATGGCCCGACTACGGCGCCAAAATAAAAGAGAACCCAACATGCGACAACGGTCCCGTTCACCCCCAACTGGGCACCACTACTGATCATCGGGAAAGGAAACATAGTAACGTTGAGAGTCCTCGTCGAACTCCCACTTGAGCTCATACGCGTCTCCTGGAGCGGAATCATCAGGCCCTGCATCTGGTGTAATAGTAATCTGTGAGCCATAGGGACTCAGCAATCTCGCACCCTCGCGATCAAGACTATTTAAGCTTGTAGGTAAGGCAAGGTAAATATAGGTGGAGCTGCAACAAGCGACTAGCAAATATGGTGGCTATATTATTCGCAAAAGAGAGCGAGAAGAGGAGGCAAAGCACGAGCGAGAAACTAGAGAACAACCTGCGCAAACATTACTCCAACACCGTGTCCACTTCCCGGACTCCACAGAGAAGAGGCCATCACGGTAACACACTCAGTTGATTCATTTTAATTAATTAAGGTTCAAGTTATCTACAACCGGACATTAACAAATTCCCGTCTGCCCATAACCGCGGGCACGGCTTTCAAAAGTTCAATCCCTGCAGGGGAGTCCCAACTTAGCCCATGACAAGCTCTCACGGTCAACGAAGGAATAGACCTCCTCCCAAGACGTTCCGATCAGACTCGGTATCTCGGTAATTAAAGACAACTCCGACAATGGTAAAACAAGTCTAGCAACACCGCCCACTGTGCCGACAAATCCCGATAGGAGCTGCACATATCTCGTTCTCAGGGCACACCGGATAAGCTAAGCGTACGGGAGCCAACGTAACCCAAGTTGCCAAGGGACGGCCCCGCACGGTGCTCTAGGTTGGACCAACACTCAGAGGAGCACTGGCCCGGGGGGGGTTTAAAATAAGATGACCCTTGAGTCCGCGAAACCCAAGGGAAAAGGCTAGGTGGCAAATGGTAAAACCAAGGTTGGGCATTGCTGGAGGAGTTTTATTCAAGGCGGACTGTCAAGGGGTTCCCATTATAACCCAACCGCGTAAGGAACACAAGATCCGGGAACATAACACCGATATGACGGAAACTAGGGCAGCAAGAGTGGAACAAAACACTAGGCGAGAGGCCGAGCCTTCTACCCTTTACCAAGTATATAGATGCATTAATATAACAAAGAAATATAACGATATCCCAATAGGTAAATAAATGTTCCAACAAGGAACGGCCTCCAATCTTCACCTGCAACTAGCAACACTATAAGAGGGGCTGAGCAAAGCGGTAACATAGCCAATCAACAGTTTGCTAGGACATGGTGGGTTAGAGGTTTGACATGGCAATTTGGGAGGCTTGCAAGCAAGTGGTAGGCATCGTAGCAATGGCATAGCAAAAGAGCGAGCAAACTAGCATAGCAAAGATAGTAGTGATTTCGAGGGTATGATCATCTTGCCTGCACAGTTGTCAGAGTTGACTGGATCCTCGAAAGCAAACTCAACAGGCTCCTCATTAGCAAACTCGTCTCCCAGCTCTACCCAAACAAGACAAACAAGCAACAATGATACAATCAACCATGTGAAACTCAAACAACACGATGCAAAGATGATATGCTATGCGGAATGCGATGCGGGATGCAAAATGCAAGATATGACAGGAAATGCATGAACCTGGCCTCAACTTGGAAAACCAAGTGCGCCACTGGAAAGATGAGATGAAATCGCTTGAAAACGATATAAAGAATGCCGGAATCGGAGTTACGGTTTGGAAATGGCAAGCGATTCAAAAATGACACCGGTCTGTGATTTACAGCATGTAGGCATCTAAATGCAACGAAATGAACATGCTACAGCCACCAAACATGACAACAAAATACATGGCAGGGATGCACACAAGATGCTTAACAAAAGTCTAGCACTGAGCTACGGCCAATTCATCCATTAACAGGTACAAACAAACATGGCAAAAATCAAATGGCAAACAGATCTCAGACTTAGTGAAATTAACACTTGTCTGGAATTTCAGATCAGGTAGCCCTCTTCGGAGCAACAAAACTACATGCTACAGGACCTGAATATGGCAAAGTAAAGCATGGCATGGAGCTACTCAAAGAGCTTAACAAAAGTCCCTTAGTGACCTTGAGCTAAAAGGGATCAGAAAATACAATTGCAAGCATGTGAACATAGCAAAAACATAATCAGTTTTCAGACTTAGTGAAAACTGACACAAGCTGAAATATAACTCAAGTAGGCATGTTTACGAGCTCGATGCACTCACTATGGTGCAAGTCATGGAAAGACAAGCATACATCCATCAAGAAGGCACAAAATGCAAGCAAGAAATGGCAAGAACAATAGCATAGCATGCACGGATCAACTACAACATCACCGGCAAAATTGCAAACAAGTTGACAATCTGCCCAGATTCACAAAGTAGCAAAAGTAGAGCTCGATTGACTCAAGCTAGGTTGCTCCATAATTTCAAACAAAGACATGGATGGATAGAGCTCTACAACATTAACAAAACTCTCTTACTGATCATCCTTAAAAGAGGCACGGATCGCTAGGAAACAACAAGAACATATGGCATCATGAGATAAACAGATCCAGGACTTGGTGATATTACTAAGTCCCTGAAAACAGAATTAGCAAGTGCACCAATTTGCAAGCTTGCACTAGTCACCACACACATCCTAAAAATACATGGGTTGCACCTCTGGAAAGATGACAAAACCCTTAACAAAATACATGTAGAGCATCAGGTCATAGCATGCACACATTAATCATGGCAAAAATGACAAAAGTGCTAAACGGAGTATTAGAACTGACAATTAACTCAAGTAGCCCTCTTCTAACAGCATTTCGGGCATCAAGATGTGCTCAAATGAAAATGATGCAATGGAATGAAATGATGTACTCTCTGAGATGAACATTTTGATATGCTATATGCATGAATCGGAGCTACGGATGCAAAGTTTCGGAGCCGTGAACAGAGGCACTTGGATCTGAAAATCCGAGGACTTAGAAGAAATTTTTACCCCTAGGGTTTACTGTTCATGGATCTGGATCGGATCTGGCGACACTCTTCACCGGCGGCGCGGAAGCC